>NW_027254003.1:155000-367500 GCF_044704955.1 Pristiophorus japonicus
AGTGTAGGGGCTGGAGGAGGTTACAGAGATAGGGAGAGGTGCAGGGGCTGGAGGAGGTTACAGAGATAGGGAGGGGTGTAGGGGCTGCAGGAGGTTACAGAGATAGGGAGGGGTGTAGGGGCTGGAGGAGGTTACAGAGATCGGGAGGGGTGCAGGGGCTGGAGGAGGTTACAGAGATAGGGAGAGGTGCAGGGGCTGGAGGAGGTTACAGAGATAGGGAGGGGTGCAGGGGCTGGAGGAGGTTACAGAGATAGGGAGGGGTGTAGGGGCTGGAGGAGGTTACTGAGGTAGGGAGGGGTGTCGGGGCAGGAGGAGGTTACGGAGATAGGGAGGGGGTGAAGGCCATGGAGGGACTTATAAACAACGATGAGAATTTTGAAATCGAGGCGTTGCTTAACCAGGAGCCAATGTCGGTCAGTGAGCACAGGGGGTGATGGGTGAGTGGGGCTCGGTGTGAGTTAGGACATAAGAACATAAGAAATAGGAGCAGGAGTCGGCCATTCAGCCCCTCGAGCCTGCTCCGCCATTTAATACGATCATGGCTGATCCGATCATGGACTCAGCTCCACTTCCCTGCCCGCCCCCTTATCCTCTTATTGGTTAAGAAACTGTCTTTCTCTGTCTTAAATTCATTCATTGTCCCAGCTTCCACAGCTCTCTGAGGCAGCGAATTCCACAGATTTACAACCCTCTGAGAGAAGAAATTCCTCCTCATCTCAGTTTTAAATGGGCGGCCCCTTATTCTAAGACCATGCCCCCTAGTTCTAGTCTCCCCCATCAGTGGAAACATCCTCTCTGCATCCATCTTGTCAAGCCCCCTCATAATCTGATACGTTTCGATAAGATCGCCTCTCATTCTTCTGAATTCCAATGAGTAGAGGCCCAACCTCCTCAACCTTTCCTCATAAGTCAACCCCCTCATCCCCAGAATCAACCGAGTGAACCTTCCCTGAACTGCCTCCAAAGCAAGTATATCCCTCCTTAAATATGGAGACCAAAACTGCACGCAGTACTCCAGGTGTGGCCTCACCAATACCCTGTATAACTGTAGCAAGACTTCCCTGCTTTTATACTCCATCCCCTTTGCAATAAAGGCCAAGATTCCATTGGCCTTCCTGATCACTTGCTGTACCTGCATACTATCCTTTTGTGTTTCATGCACAAGTACCCCCAGGTCCCGCTGTACTGCAGCACTTTGCAATCTTTCTCCATTTAAATAATAACTTGCTTTTTGATTTTTTTTCTGCCAAAATGTATGACCTCACACTTTCCAACATTATACTCCATCTGCCAAATTTTTGCCCACTCACTTAGCCTGTCTATGTCCTTTAGCAGATTTTTTGTGTCCTCCTCACACATTGCTTTTCCTCCCATCTTTGTATCGTCAGCAAACTTGGC
Source organism: Pristiophorus japonicus (assembly GCF_044704955.1). Lineage (NCBI taxonomy): Eukaryota > Metazoa > Chordata > Chondrichthyes > Pristiophoridae > Pristiophorus > Pristiophorus japonicus. The sequence goes on from NW_027254003.1 coordinate 156,399, forward strand.
TACGTTACACTCAGTCCCTTCTTCCAAGTCGTTAATATAGATTGTAAATAGTTGGGGTCCCAGCACTGATCCCTGCGGCATCCCACTAGTTACTGCTTGCCAACCAGAGAATGAACCATTTATCCCGACTCTCTGTTTTCTGTTAATTAGCCAATCCTCTATCCATGCTAATATATTACCCCCAACCCCGTGAACTTTTATCTTGTGCATTAACCTTTTATGTGGCACCTTGTCAAATGCCTTCTGGAAATCCAAATACACCACATCCACTGGTTCCCCTTTATCCACCCTGTTCGTTACATCCTCAAAGAATTCCAGCAAATTTGTGAAACGTGACTTCCCCTTCATAAATCCATGCTGACTCTGCCTGACCGAATTTTGCTTTTCCAAATGTCCTGCTACTGCTTCTTTAATAATGGACTCCAACATTTTCCCAGCCACAGGTGTTAGGCTAACTGGTCTATAGTTTCCTGCTTTCTGTCTGCCTCCTTTTTTAAATAGGGGCGTTACATTTGCAGTTTTCCAATCCACTGGGACCTCCCCAGAATCCAGGGAATTTTGGTAAATTACAACCAATGCATCCACAATCCCTGCCGCTACTTCTCTTAAGACCCTAGGATGCAAGCCATCAGGTCCAGGGGATTTATCTGCCTTTAGTCCCGTTATCTTACTGAGTACCACCTCCTTAGTGATTGTGATTGTGTTAAGTTCCTCCCCACCTATAGCCCCTTGACTATTCACTGTTGGGATATTGTTAGTGTCCTCTACTGTAAAGACTGATACAAAATATTTGTTCAGAGTTTCTGCTATCTCCATGTTCCCCATTACTAATTCCCCGGTCTCGTCCTCTAAGGACATTTACTTCAGCCACTCTTTTCCTTTTTATATACCTACAGAAACTCTTGCTACCTGTTTTTATATTTTGCGCTAGTTTACTTTCATAGTCTATCTTCCTTTTCTTAATCATTTTTTTAAGTCGTTCTTTGCCGGCTTTCAAAAGCTTCCCAATCTTCTGCCCTCCCACTAGTCTTGGCCACTTTGTATGCCCTTGTTTTTAATTGTACACCGTCCTTTTACTTCTTTAATTAGCCACGGGTGGCTATCTTTTCTCTAACGCCCTTTCCTCCTGACTGGAATATATTTTTCTTGAGAGTTGTGAAATATCTCCTTAAATGTACGCCACTGTTCATCAACCGTCCGACACTTTAATCTATTTTCCCAGTCCACTTTACCCAACTCTGCCCTCGGGACAGCCGAGTTTTGGCTCACCTCGAGTTTACGTCGGGTAATATGTGGGAGGCCGGCCAGGAGTGCGTTGGAATGGTCAAGTCTGGAGGTAACAGAGGCACGGATGAGGGCTTCAGTAGCCAATAAGCTGAGGCAAGGGGCGGAGATGGGCGATGTTACAGAGGTGGGAATTGGCGATTTTGGTTAAGCTGCGGATATCGAACACCTCAGTATAAGCTCCATGTATCTCAATTTGCTGCTAAACGTTAAGTTGAACTGCAGAACTTGCCCTATAATTTGACGGTGCCATAAATATATGATGTCTCTATAACACGTTGGATTATTCAGCAGTTCCGCAAGGCGCAATTATCTTTTGATAGGATCTTACAGCTTCCCAATCATTAGCTTAGTGGAACGGGCAGATTCTCAGTCTTGTCAGGAGCCTCGCTTAAGTGCCGATGGTTACACATCAGGCCTTGTGAGACGCGCAAAACCGTCTGCTCCATTGTCCGCAACGCTCACCATAAACCATGACGGATTCCTCCAGTGCGGCCTGGTGAAATGTGGCCGGGAGCGGGGCATGCTGGGAGGGCGGAGGGAGCTCCGTTGAAGGCCGCAGTCGAGGGCGCCGTCAAGCCTAGATTATGTAGGCCCCGCGGCTCACTGGGAACCTGGGTGTCCCTGTAAAGGAACAAGAAGTTGGATTTCTACGGCGCCTTTAACATCGTGAAAGGACCCAAGGCAGCTTTACAACACAAACCGATAAATGTGACGCCGAGCTATGTAACATAGAAACATCGAAAATAGGAGCAGGAGTCGGCCATTCGGCCCCTCGAGTCTGCACCACCATTCAATATGATCATGGCTGATCCTCTATCTCAACACCATATTCCCGCTCTCTCCCCATACCTCTCGATGCCTTTTGTGTCTAGAAATCTATCTATCTCCCTCTTAAATATATTCAGTGACTTGGCCTCCACAGCCTTCTGTGGTAGAGAATTCCACAGGTTCACCTCCCTCGGAGTGAAAACATTTCTCCTCATCTCGCTCCTAAATTTCCTACCCCGTATCCTGAGACTGTGTGACCCCTTGTTCTAGACTTCCCAGCCCCGGGGGAAACATCCTCCCCGCATCCAGTCTGTCCAACCCCGTCAGAATTTTATACCTTTCAATGAGATCCCCTCTCATTCTTCTGAGCTTCAGTGAATACAGGCCCAGTCGACCCAATCTCTCCTCATACGGCAGTCCTGCCATCCCAGGAATCGGTCTGGTGAACCTTCGCTGCACTCCCTCTGTGGCAAGTGTATCCTTCCTTAGGTAAGGAGACCAAATTAAGAAGAAATGAAGGCTTGGTCAAAGAGGTCGGTTTTAAGGAGCGTCTTGAAGGAGGAGAGAGAGGCGGAGAGGTTTAGGGAGGGAGTTCCAGAGCTTGGGGCCCAGGCAGCTGAAGGCACGGCCACCGATGGTGGAGCGATTATAATCAGGGATGGTCAGGAGGGCAGAATTAGAGGAGCGCAGAGATCTCGGGGGATTGTGGGACTGGAGGAGGTTACAGAGATAGGGAAAATTGTAGGTGCTGGAGGAGGTTACAAAGATAAGAGGGATGCAGGTTTGGAGAAGGTTACAGAGATAGGGAGGGGTGTAGGGGCTGGAGGAGGTTACAGAGATTGGGAGAGGTGTAGGGGCTGGAGGAGGTTACAGAGATAGGGAGGGGTGTAGGGGCTGGAGGAGGTTACAGAGATAGGGAGGGGTGTAGGGGCTGGAGGAGGTTACAGAGATTGGGAGGGGTGTAGGGGCTGGAGGAGGTTACAGAGATAGGGAGGGGTGTAGGGGCTGGCGGAGGTTACAGAGATAGGGAGGGGACGAGGGCCATGGAGGAATTTGTAAACAAGGATGAGAATTTTGAAATTGAGGCGTTGTTTAACGGGGAGCCAATGTAGGTCGGCGAGCACAGGGGGTGATGGGTGATTGTACACGAATCACTGAAAGTTAATGTGCAGATACAGCAAGCTATTCAGAAAGCTAAAGGTGTGTAGGTAGAGCATTTGAGTCGGGGCCTGGATAGAGTGGATAGGACGGACATGTTTCCCTTAGAAACATAGAAACATAGAAAATAGGTGCAGGAGTAGGACATTCGGCCCTTCGAGCCTGCACCACCATTCAATAAGTTCATGGCTGATCATTCACTTCAGTACCCCATTCCTGCTTTCTCTCCATACCCCTTGATCCCTTTAGCTGTAAGGACCACATCTAACTCCCTTTTGAATATATCTAACGAACTGGCCCCAACAACTTTCTGTGGTAGAGAATTCCACAGGTTCACAATTCTCTGAGTGAAGAAGTTTCTCCTCATCTCGGTCCTAAATGGCTTACCCCTTATCCTTAGACTGTGACCCCTGGTTCTGGACTTCCCCAACATCGGGAACATTCTTCCTGCATCTAACCTGTCCAATCCCGTCAGAATTTTATATGTTTCGATGAGATCCCCTCTCATTCTTCGAAATTCCAGTGAATATAAGCCCAGTCGATCCAGTCTTTCTTCATATGTCAGTCCTGCCATCCCGGGAATCAGTCTGGTGAACCTTCGCTGCACTCCCTCAATAGCAAGAATGTCCTTCCTCAGATTAGGAGACCGAAATTGAACACAATATTCCAGGTGAGGCCTCACCAAGGCCCTGTACAACTGCAGTAAGACCTCCCTGCTCCTAGACACCTGGAGTTTTGGAAGGATATACTTGCCATTGAGGGAGTGCAGCGAAGGTTCGCCAGACGGATTCACGGGATGGGGGGATTGTCCGATGAGGAGAGATCACAAAGTGGGGCCACACTCAACCACTCGTTTACGGGGGGGTAGAATGTGCCCCTCCGACAGTGTGGCGCTCCCTCAGTACCGCCCCTCCGACAGTGCGGCGCTCCCTCAGCACCGCCCCTCCGACAGTGAGGCGCTCCCTCAGCACTGCCCCTCCGACAGTGCGGCACTCCCTCAGTACCGCCCCTCCGACAGTGCGGCGCTCCCTCAGCACTGCCCCTCTGACAGTGCGGCGCTCCCTCAGCACTGCCCCTCTGACAGTGCGGCGCTCCCTCAGCACTGCGCCTCCGACAGTGCGGCGCTCCCTCAGCATGCGCCTCCGACAGTGCGGCACTCCCTCAGTACTGCCCCTCCGACAGCGCAGTGTGGCGCTCCCTCAGTACCGCCCCTCCGACAGTGCGGCACTCCCTCAGTACCGCCCCTCCGACAGTGCGGCGCTCCCTCAGTACCGCCCCTCCGACAGTGCGGCGCTCCCTCAGTACTGCCCTTCCGACAGTGCTGCGCTCCCTCAGTACTGCCCCTCTGACAGTGCGGCGCTCCCTCAGCACTGCGCCTCCGACAGTGCGGCACTCCCTCAGTACTGCCCCTCCGACAGTGCGGTGCTCCCTCAGTACTGCCCCTCCAACGTGTCTCGCTGATTATCACAGGGCTCTTTATCATTAGCTGAGCTGCAAATAAAACAACGTATTTTCAATCTGTCCCCTTACTCACCTCATAATGTCACTATAAATTTCGAGCCCAGCCAATGTTCAGTTTAATTACTATGATCATCTGTAAGAATTTAACAAGAGCTCAAAACTGAACATTGTTCATAAATAGCACAACGCTGATACTGGGATCACAAACCATGACAGAACTGTCACTGGAGAAAGCTCTCAAAATACAATACTGGTGGGTACAGATCTGTCACTGTATAACACTGGGGTACAGTACTGGTGGGTACAGGTCTGTCACTGTATAACACTGGGGTACAGTACTGGTGGGTACAGGTCTGTCACTGTATAACACTGGGGTACAGTACTGGTGGGTACAGGTCTGTCACTGTAGAACACTGGAATACAGTACTGGTGGATACAGGCCTGTCACTATTTAACACTGGGGTACAGTACTGGTGGGTACAGGTCTGTCACTGTATAACATTGGGGAACAGTACTGGTGGGTACAGGTATGTCACTGTATAACACGGGTACAGTACTGGTGGGTACAGGTCTGTCACTGTATAACACTGGGGTACAGTATTGGTGGGTACAGGTCTCTCACTGCAAAGCACTGGGGTACAATACTGGTGGGTAATGGTCTGTCACTGTATGACACTGGGGTACATTACTGGTCGGTGCAGGTCTGACACTGTGTAACACGGGTACAGTACTGGTGGGTGTACTGGTCTGTCACTGTATAGCATTGGGGTACAGTAAGGTGGGAATGGGTCTGTCACTGTATAACACTGGGGTACAGTGCAGATGAGTACAGGTCGATCACAGTATAATACTGTGGAAGAATACTGGTGGGTACAGGTCTGTCACTGTATAACACCGGGGTACAGGAACCTCACTGCATAACACTGTGGTACAGTACTGGTGGGTACAGGTCTGTCACTGTATAACACTGGGATGCAGTACTGATGGGTACAATCTGTCACTGTATAACACTGGGGTACAGGACTGGTGGGTTCAGGTCTGTCACTGCATTACACTTGGATACAGTACTGGTGTGTACAGGTCTGTCACTGTATAACACTGGGGTACAGTACTGGTGGGTACAGGTCTGTCACTGTGCAACACTGGGGTACAGTACTGGTGGGTACAGGTCTGTCACTGTATAACACTGGGGTGCAGTACTGGTGGGTACAATCTGTCACTGTATAACACTGGGGTACAGTACTGGTGGGTACAGGTCTGTCACTGTATAACACTGGGGTACAGTACAGGTGGGTACTGGTCTGTCACTGTATAACATTGAGGTACAGTACTGGTGGGTACAGGTCTGTCACTGTATAACACTGGGGTACAGTACTGCTCGGCACAAGTCTTTCACTGCATAACACTGGGGTACAGTACTGGTGGGAACAGGTCTGTCACTATGACACTGGGATATAGTACTGCTGAGTACAGGTCTGTCATTGTATAACACTGGGGTACAGTACTGGTGAGTACAGGTCTGTCACTGTATAACACTGGGGTACAGTACTGGTGGGTACAGGTCTGTCACTGTATAGCACTGGGGTACAGTACTGGTGTGTACATGTCTCACTGTATAACACTAGGGTACAGTACTGGTGGGTACAGGTCTGTCACTGTATAACACGTGGGTACAGTTCTGTCACTGTATAACACTGGGGTACAGTACTGGTGGGTACAGGTCTGTCACTGTATAACACTGGGGTACAGTACTGGTGGGTACAGGTCTGTCACTATAACACTGGGATACAGTATTGGGTACAGGTCTGTCACTGTATAACATTGAGGTACTGTATTGGTGGGTACAGGTCTATCACTATTACACGGGGATACAGTACTGGTGGGTACAGGTCTGTCACTATATTACACTGGGATACAGTACTGGTGGATACAGGTCTGTCACTGTATAACACTGGGGTACAGAACTGGTGGGTACAGGTCTGTCACTGTATAACACTGGGGTACAGTACTGCTCGGTACAAGTCTTTCACTGCATAAACACTGGGGTACAGTACTGGTGGGTACAGGTATGTCACTATAACACTGGGGTACAGTAATGGTGGGTACAGGTCTGTCACAGTATAATACTGGGGTACAGTACTGGTGGGTACAGGTCTGTCGCTGTATTACACTGTGATACAGTACTGGTGGGTACAGGTCTGTCACTGTATAACACTGGGGTACAGTACTGGTGGGTACAGGTCTGTCACTGTATAACACTGGGGTACAGTACTGGTGGGTACAGGTCTGTCACTTTATAACACTGGGATACAGTACTGGTGGGAACAGGTCTGTCACTATGTCACTGGGGTACAGTACTGGTGGTTACAGGTCTGTCACTGTATAACAATGTGGTATAGTACTGGTGGGTATTGGTTTCTCACTGTTTAATATTGGGGTACAGCACTGGTGGGTACAGGTCTGTCACTATTACACTGGGATACAGTACTGGTGGGTACAGGTCTGTCACTGTATAACACTGGGGTACAGTACTGCTGAGTACAAGTCTTTCACTGGATAACACTGGGGTACATTACTGGTGGGTACAGGTCTGTCACTGTATAACATCGGGGTACAGTACTGGTGGGTACAGGTCTGTCACTGTATAACACGGGGGTACAGAACTGGTGGGTACAGGTCTGGCACTGTATAACACTGGGGTACAGTACTGGTGGGTACAGGTCTGTCACTGTATTCCACTGGGATACAGCACTGGTGGGTACAGGTCTGTCACTGCATAACACTGGGGTGTATGATTGGTGGGAACAGGTCTGTCACTGTATAACACTGCGGTACAGTACCGATGGGCACAGGTCTGTCAATGTATTACACTGGGATAAAGCATTGGTGGGTACAGGTCTGTCACTGTATAACACTGGGGTACGGTATTAGTGGGGACAGGTCTGTCATTGTATAACACTGGGGGACAGTACTAGTGGGTACAGGTCTGTCACTGTATAACATTGGGGTACAGTACTGCTGGGTACAGGTCTGTCACTGTATAACACTGTGGTACAGTACTGGTGGGTACAGGTCTGTCACTGTATTCCACTGGGGTACAGTACTGGTGGGTACAGGTCTGTCACTGTATAACACTGTGGTAGAGTACTGGTGGGTACAGGTCTGTCACTATAACACTGTGGTACAGTACTGGTGGGTACAGGTCTGTCACCGTATAACACTGGGGTACAGTATTGGTGTGTACAGGTCTGTCACTGTATAACACTGGGGTACAGAACTGGTGGGTACAGGTCTGTCACTGTATAACACGGGTACAGAATTGGTGGGTACAGGTCTGTCACTGTATTCCACTGGGATACAGTACTGGTGTGTACAGGTCTGTCACTGTATAACACTGGGGTACAGTACTGGTGGGTACAGGTCTGTCACTGTATTACACTGGGATACAGTACTGGTGAGTACAGGTCTGTCACTGTATAACACTGGGGTATATCTTTGGTGGGAACAGGTCTGTCACTGTATAACACTGGGGTACAGTACTGGTGGGTACAGGCCTGTCACTGTATTACACTGGGATACAGTACTGGTGGGTACAGGTTTGCCACTGTATAACACCGGGGTATATCTTTGGTGGGAACAGGTCTGTCACTGTATAACACTGGGGTACAGTACTGGTGGGTACAGGTCTGTCACTGTATAACAATGTGGTACAGTACTGGTGGGTATAGGTTTCTCACTGTATAATATTGGGGTACAGTGCTGGTGGGTACAGGTTTGTCACTATTACACTGGGATACAGTACTGCTGGGTACAGGTCTGTCACTGTATAACACTGGGGTACAGAACTGGTGGGTACAGGTCTGTCACTGTATTACACTGGGATACAGTACTGGTGAGTACAGGTCTGTCACTGTATAACACTGGGATATATCTTTGGTGGGAACAGGTCTGTCACTGTATAACACTGGGGTACAGTACTGGTGGGTACAGGTCTGTCACTGTATAACAATGTGGTACAGTACTGGTGGGTATAGGTTTCTCACTGTATAATATTGGGGTACAGTACTGGTGGGTACAGGTTTGTCACTATTACACTGGGATACAGTACTGCTGGGTACAGGTCTGTCACTGTATAACACTGGGGTACAGAACTGGTGGGTACAGGTCCGTCACTGTATTACACTGGGATACAGTACTGGTGAGTACAGGTCTGTCACTGTATAACACTGGGGTATATGATTGGTGGGCACAGGTCTGTCACTGTATTACACTGGGATACAGCACTGGTGGGTACAGGTCTGTCACTGTATTACACTGGGATACAGCATTGGTGGGTACAGGTCTGTCACTGTATAGCACTGGGGTACAGTACTGGTGGGTACAGGTCTGTCACTGTATACCATTGGGGTACAGTACTGGTGGGGACCGGTCTGTCACTGTATAACACTGCGGTACAAATCTGGTTGGTACAGGTCTGTCACTGTATAACACTGGGGTACAGTACTGGTGGATACAGGTCTGTTACTGTATAACACTGGTGCACAGTACTGGTGGGTACAGATCTGTCACTGTATAACACTGGGGTACAGTACTGGTGGGGACAGGTCTGTCACTGACTAACACGGGGGTAAATTATTGGTGGGTACAGGTCTGTCACTGTATAACACTGGGGTACAGTACTGGTGGGGACAGGTCTGTCACTGTATAACGCGGGTACAGTACTGGTGGGTACAGGTCTGTCACTGTATATCACTGATACAGTACTGCTTGGTACAAGTCTTTCACTGTATAACACTGGAGTACAGTACTGGTGGGTACAGGTCTGTCACTTTATACCACTGGGGTACAGAATTGCTGGGTACAGGTCTGTCACTGTATAATACTGGGGTACAGTCCTGTCACAGTATAGCACTGGGGTACAGTACTGGTGGGAACAGGTCTGTCACTTTGACACTGGGGTACAGTACTGGTGGGTACAGGTCTGTCACTGTATAACACTGGGGTACACTACTGGTGGGTACAGGTCTGTCACTGTATAACACTGGGGTACAGTACTGGTGTGTACAGGTCTGTCACTGTATTACACTGGGATACAGTACTGGTGGGTACATGTCTGTCACTATTACACTGGGGGACAGTACTGGTGGGTGCAGGTCTGTCACTGTCTCCCATTGGGGTACAGTACTGGTGGGGACAGGCCTGTCACTGCATAACACGGGGTTAAATTGCTGGTGGGTACAAGTCTGTCACTATTACACTGGGGTACAGCACTGGTGGGTACAGGTCTGTCACTATAACACTGGGATACAGCACTGGTGGGTGCAGGTCTGTCACTGTGTAACAGTGGGGTACAGAAATGGTGGGTAAAGGTTTGTCACTGTATAACACTGGGGTACAGTATGCTGGGTACAGGTCTGTCACTGTGTAACACTGGGGTACAGTACTGGAGGGTACAGGTCTGTCACTATAACACCGGTGTAAAGTACTGGTGGGTACAGGTCTGTCACTGTATTCCACAGGGATACAGCAATGGTGGGGACAGGTCTGTCACTACGACACTGGGGTACAGTACTGGTGGGTACTTGTCTGTCACTGTATTACACTGGGATACAGCACTGGTGGGTACAGGTCTGTCACTGAATTGCACTGGGATACAGTACTGGTGGGTACAAGTCTGTCACTGTATAACAGTGGGGTACAGAACTGGTGGGTACAGGTCTGTCACTGTATAACACTGGGGTACAGAACTGGTGGGTACAGGTCTGTCACTGAATTGCACTGGGATACAGCACTGGTGAGTACAGGTCTGTCACTCTATAACACTGGGATATATGATTGGTGGGAGAAGGTATGTCACTGTATAACACTGGGGTACAGTACTGGTGGGTACAGGTCTGTCACTGTATAACACTGGGGTACAGTACTGGTGGGTACAGGTCTGTCACTGTATAACACTGGGGTACAGAACTGGTGGGTACAGGTCTGTCACTGTATAACACTGGGGTACAGAACTGGTGGGTACAGGTCTGTCACTGTATTCCACTGGGATACAGCACTGGTGAGTACAGGTCTGTCACTCTATAACACTGGGATATATGATAGGTGGGAACAGGTCTGTCACTGTATAACACTGGGGTACAGTACTGGTGGGTACAGGTCTCTCACTGTATAACACTGGGGTATAGTACTGGTGAGTACAGGTCTGTCACTATAACACTGTGGTACAGAACTGGTGAGTACAGGTCTGTCACTGTATAACACTGGGGTACAGAACTGGTGGGTACAGGTCTGTCACTGTAAAACACTGGGGTACAGAACTGGTGGGTACAGGTCTGTCACTGTATAACACTGGGGTACAGAACTGGTGGGTACAGGTCTGTCACTGTATAACACTGGTACAGTACTGCTGAGTAAAAATATCTCACTGTATAACACTGGGGTACAGTACTGGTGGGTACAGGTCTGTCACTGTATACCATTGGGGTACAGTACTGGTGGGGACAGGTCTGTCACTGTATAACACTGGGGTACAGTTCTGATGGGTACAGGTTTCTCACTATAACATTGGGGTACACTACTGGTGGGTACAGGTCTGTCACTGTATAACACGGGTACAATACTGGTGGGTACAGGTCTGTCACTGTATAACATTGGGGTACAGTACTGGTGGGGACAGGTCTGTCACTGTATAACACTGGGGTACACTACTGGTGGGTACAGGTCTGTCACTGTATAACACTGGGGTACAGTACTAGTGGGTACAGGTCTGTCACTGTATAACATTGGGGTACAGTACTGGTGTGTACAGGTCTGTCACTGTATAACACTGGGGTACAGTACTGGCGGATACAGGTCTGTCACTGTATAACACTGGTGCACAGTACTGGTGGGTACAGATCTGTCACTGTAACACTGGGGTACACGACTGGTGGGTACAGGTCTGTCACTGTATAACACTGGGGTACACTACTGGTGGGTACATGTCTGTCACTGTATAACACTGGTGTACAGTACTGGTGGGTACAGGTCTGTCACTGTATAACAGTGGGGTACAGAACTGGTGGATACAGGTTTGTCACTGTATTACACTGGGATACACTACTGGTGGGTACAGGTCTGTCACTGTATAACACTGGGGTACAGAACTGGTGGGTACAGGTCTGTCATTGTATAACACTGGTACAGTACTGCTGAGTAAAAATATCTCACTGTATAACACTGGGGTACAGTACTGGTGGATACAGGTCTGTCACTGTATAACACTGGTGCACAGTACTGGTGGGTACAGATCTGTCACTGTAACACTGGGGTACACTACTGGTGGGTACAGGTCTGTCACTGTATAACACTGGGGTACACTACTGGTGGGTACAGGTCTGTCACTGTATAACACTGGGGTACAGTACCGGTGTGTACAGGTCTGTCACTGTATACCATTGGGGTACAGTACTGGTGGGCGCAGGTCTGTCACTGTATACCATAAGGGTACAGTACTGCTGGGTACAGGTCTGTCACTGTATTACACTGGGATACAGCACTGGTGGCTTCAGGTCTGTTACTGTTTTACACAGGTACAGTACTGGTGGGTACAGGTCTGTCACTGTATTACACTGGGATACAGTACAGGTGGGTTCAGGTCTGTCACTATTACACTGGGATACAGCACTGGTGGGTACAGGTCTGTCACTGTATTACACTGGGATACAGTACTGGTGGGTACATGTCTGTCACTATTACACTGGGGGACAGTACTGGTGGGTGCAGGTCTGTCACTGTCTCCCATTGGGGTACAGTACTGGTGGGGACAGGCCTGTCACTGCATAACACGGGGTTAAATTGCTGGTGGGTACAAGTCTGTCACTATTACACTGGGGTACAGCACTGGTGGGTACAGGTCTGTCACTATAACACTGGGATACAGCACTGGTGGGTGCAGGTCTGTCACTGTGTAACAGTGGGGTACAGAAATGGTGGGTAAAGGTTTGTCACTGTATAACACTGGGGTACAGTATGCTGGGTACAGGTCTGTCACTGTGTAACACTGGGGTACAGTACTGGAGGGTACAGGTCTGTCACTATAACACCGGTGTAAAGTACTGGTGGGTACAGGTCTGTCACTGTATTCCACAGGGATACAGCAATGGTGGGGACAGGTCTGTCACTACGACACTGGGGTACAGTACTGGTGGGTACTTGTCTGTCACTGTATTACACTGGGATACAGCACTGGTGGGTACAGGTCTGTCACTGAATTGCACTGGGATACAGTACTGGTGGGTACAGGTCTGTCACTGTATAACACTGGGGTACAGAACTGGTGGGTACAGGTCTGTCACTGAATTGCACTGGGATACAGCACTGGTGAGTACAGGTCTGTCACTCTATAACACTGGGAAATATGATTGGTGGGAGCAGGTCTGTCACTGTATAACACTGGGGTACAGTACTGGTGGGTACAGGTCTGTCACTGTATAACACTGGGGTACAGTACTGATGGGTACAGGTCTGTCACTGTATAACACTGGGGTACAGAACTGGTGGGTACAGGTCTGTCACTCTATAACACTGGGGTACAGTACTGGTGGGTACAGGTCTGTCACTGTATACCATTGGGGTACAGTACTGGTGGGGACAAGTCTGTCACTGTATAACACTGGGGTACAGTTCTGATGGGTACAGGTTTCTCACTATAACATTGGGGTACACTACTGGTGGGTACAGGTCTGTCACTGTATAACACGGGTACAATACTGGTGGGTACAGGTCTGTCACTGTATAACATTGGGGTACAGTACTGGTGGGGACAGGCCTGTCACTGTATAACACTGGGGTACAATACTGGTGTGTACAGGTCTGTCACTGTATAACACTGGGGTACACTACTGGTGGGTACAGGTCTGTCACTGTATAACACTGGTGCACAGTACTGGTGGGTACAGATCTGTCACTGTAACACTGGGGTACACGACTGGTGGGTACAGGTCTGTCACTGTATAACACTGGGGTACACTACTGGTGGGTACAGGTCTGTCACTGTATAACACTGGTGTACAGTACTGGTGGGTACAGGTCTGTCACTGTATAACACTGGGATACGGTACTGGTGGGTACAGGTCTGTCAATGCATTACACTGGGATACAGTACAGGTGGGTTCAGGTCTGTCACTATTACACTGGGATACAGCACTGGTGGGTGCAGGTCTGTCTCTGTATTACACTGGGATACAGTACTGGTGGGTACATGTCTGTCACTATTACACTGGGGGACAGTACTGGTGGGTGCAGGTCTGTCACTGTCTCCCATTGGGGTACAGTACTGGTGGGGACAGGCCTGTCACTGCATAACACGGGGTTACATTGCTGGTGGGTACAAGTCTGTCACCGTATTACACTGGGGTACAGCACTGGTGGGTACAGGTCTGTCACTATAACACTGGGATACAGCACTGGTGGGTGCAGGTCTGTCACTGTATAACAGTGGGTACAGAAATGGTGGGTAAAGTTTTGTCACTGTATAACACTGGGGTACAGTATGGTGGGTACAGGTCTGTCATTGTGTAACACTGGGGTACAGTACTGGAGGGTACAGGTCTGTCACTATAACACCGGGGTAAAGTACTGGTGGGTACAGGTCTGTCACTGTATTTGACAGGGATACAGCACTGGTGGGGACAGGTCTGTCACTACGACACTGGGGTACAGTACTGGTGGGTACTTGTCTGTCACTGTATTACACTGGGATACAGCACTGGTGGGTACAGGTCTGTCACTGAATTGCACTGGGATACAGTACTGGTGGGTACAGGTCTGTCACTGTATAACAGTGGGGTACAGAACTTGTGGGGAGAGGTCTGTCACTGTATAACACTGGGTTACACTACTGGTGGGTACAGGTCTGTCACTGTATAACACTGGGGTACAGTACCGGTGGGTACAGGTCTGTCACTGTATAACACGGGGGTACAGGACTGGTGGGTACAGGTCTGTCACTGTATACCATTGGGGTACAGTACTGGTGGGTACAGGTCTGTCACTGTATACCATAAGGGTACCGTACAGGTGGGTACAGGTCTGTCACTGTATTTAACTGGGATACAGCATTGGTGGCTTCAGGTCTGTCACAGTTTTACACGGGCACAGTAATGGTGGGTACACGTCTGTCACTGTATTACACTGGGATAGATCTCCGGTGGGTACAGGTCTGTCAATGCATTATACTGGGATACAGTACTGGTGGGTTCAGGTCTGTCACTGTATTACACTGGGATACAACACTGGTGGGTACAGGTCTGTCACTGTGTTACACTGGGATACAGTACTGGTGGGTACAGGTCTGTCACTGTATTACACTGGGATACAGTACTGGTGGGTACAGGTCTGTCACTGTATTACACTGGGATACAACACTGGTGGGTACAGGTCTGTCACTGTGTTACACTGGGATACAGTACTGGTGGGTACAGGTCTGTCACTGTATTACACTGGGATACAGTACTGGTGGGTACAGGTCTGTCACTGTATAACACTGGGGTGCAGTATTCGTGGGTACAGGTATGTCACTGCATAACACTGGGGTACAGTACTGGTGGGTACAGGTCTGTCACTGTATTACACTGGGATACAGCACTGGTGCGTACAGGTCCGTCACTGTATTGCACTGGGATCCAGTACTGGTGGGTATAGGTCTGTCACTGTATAACACCTGGGTACTGCGCTGGTGTGTACAGGTCTGTCACTGTATAACACTGGGGTACAGTACTGGTGGGTACAGGTCTGTCACTGTATACCATTGGGGTACAGTACTGGTGGGGACAAGTCTGTCACTGTATAACACTGGGGTACAGTTCTGATGGGTACACGTTTCTCACTATAACATTGGGGTACACTACTGGTGGGTACAGGTCTGTCACTGTATAACACGGGTACAATACTGGTGGGTACAGGTCTGTCACTGTATAACACTGGGGTACAGTACTGGTGGGGAGAGGTCTGTCACTGTATAACACTGGGGTACAGTACTGGTGGGGAGAGGTCTGTCACTGTATTACACTGAGATACACTACTGGTGGGTACAGGTCTGTCACTGTATAACACTGGGGTACAGTACTAGTGGGTACAGGTCTGTCACTGTGTAACAGTGGGGTACAGAACTGGTGGGTACAGGTCTGTCACTGTATAACACTGGGGTACAGAACTGCTGGGTACAGGTCTGTCACTGAATTGCACTGGGATACAGCACTGGTGAGTACAGGTCTGTCACTCTATAACACTGGGATATATGATTGGTGGGAACAGGTCTGTCACTGTATAACACTGGGGTACAGTACTGGTGGGTACAGGTCTGTCACTGTATACCATTGGGGTACAGTACTGGTGGGACAGGTCTGTCACTGTATAACACTGGGGTACAGTTCTGGTGGGTACAGGTTTCTCACTGTATGACATTGGGGTACAGTACTGGTGGGTACAGGTCTGTCACTGTATACCATTGGGGTACAGTACTGGTGGGCACAGGTCTGTCACTGTATAACACTGGGGTACAGTACTGGTGGGGAGAGGTCTGTCACTGTATAACACTGGGTTACACTACTGGTGGGTACAGGTCTGTCACTGTATAACACTGGGGTACAGTACCGGTGGGTACAGGTCTGTCACTGTATAACACGGGGGTACAGGACTGGTGGGTACAGGTCTGTCACTGTATACCATTGGGGTACAGTACTGGTGGGTACAGGTCTGTCACTGTATACCATAAGGATACCGTACAGGTGGGTACAGGTCTGTCACTGTATTTAACTGGGATACAGCATTGGTAGCTTCAGGTCTGTCACAGTTTTACACGGGCACAGTAATGGTGGGTACACGTCTGTCACTGTATTACACTGGGATAGATCTCCGGTGGGTACAGGTCTGTCAATGCATTATACTGGGATACAGTACTGGTGGGTTCAGGTCTGTCACTGTATTACACTGGGATACAACACTGGTGGGTACAGGTCTGTCACTGTGTTACACTGGGATACAGTACTGGTGGGTACAGGTCTGTCACTGTATAACACTGGGGTACAGTGCTGGTGGGGACATGTCTGTCACTGTATACCACTGGGGTACAGTACTCTGGGGACAGGTCTGTCACTGTATAACACTGGGGTACAGTACTGGTGTGTACAGGTCTGTCACTGTATTAGACTGAGATACAGTACTGGTGGGTACAGGTCTGTCACTGTATTACACTGGGGTGCAGTATTCGTGGGTACAGGTATGTCACTGTATAACACTGGGGTACAGTACTGGTGGGTACAGGTCTGTCACTGTATTACACTGGGATACAGCACTGGTGCGTACAGGTCCGTCACTGTATTACACTGGGATCCAGTACTGGTGGGTACAGGTCTGTCACTGTATAACACCTGGGTACTGCGCTGGTGTGTACAGGTCTGTCACTGTATAACACGGGGGTACAGGACTGGTGGGTACAGGTCTGTCACTGTATACCATTGGGGTACAGTACTGGTGGGTACAGGTCTGTCACTGTATACCATAAGGGTACCGTACAGGTGGGTACAGGTCTGTCACTGTATTTAACTGGGATACAGCATTGGTAGCTTCAGGTCTGTCACAGTTTTACACGGGCACAGTAATGGTGGGTACACGTCTGTCACTGTATTACACTGGGATAGATCTCCGGTGGGTACAGGTCTGTCAATGCATTATACTGGGATACAGTACTGGTGGGTTCAGGTCTGTCACTGTATTACACTGGGATACGACACTGGTGGGTACAGGTCTGTCACTGTGTTACACTGGGATACAGTACTGGTGGGTACAGGTCTGTCACTGTATAACACTGGGGTACAGTGCTGGTGGGGACATGTCTGTCACTGTATACCACTGGGGTACAGTACTCTGGAGACAGGTCTGTCACTGTATAACACTGGGGTACAGTACTGGTGTGTACAGGTCTGTCACTGTATTAGACTGAGATACAGTACTGGTGGGTACAGGTCTGTCACTGTATAACACTGGGGTGCAGTATTCGTGGGTACAGGTATGTCACTGTATAACACTGGGGTACAGTACTGGTGGGTACAGGTCTGTCACTGTATTACACTGGGATACAGCACTGGTGCGTACAGGTCCGTCACTGTATTACACTGGGATCCAGTACTGGTGGGTACAGGTCTGTCACTGTATAACACCTGGGTACTGCGCTGGTGTGTACAGGTCTGTCACTGTATAACACTGGGGTACAGTACTGGTGGGTACAGGTCTGTCACTGTATACCATTGGGGTACAGTACTGGTGGGGACAAGTCTGTCACTGTATAACACTGGGGTACAGTTATGATGGGTGCAGGTTTCTCACTATAACATTGGGGTACACTACTGGTGGGTACAGGTCTGTCACTGTATAACACGGGTACAATACTGGTGGGTACAGGTCTGTCACTGTATAACATTGGGGTACAGTACTGGTGGGGACAGGTCTGTCACTGTATAACACTGGGGTACAGTACTGGTGGGGAGAGGTCTGTCACTGTATAACACTGGGTACACTACTGGTGGGTACAGGTCTGTCACTGTATAACACTGGGGTACAGTACTAGTGGGTACAGGTCTGTCACTGTATAACATTGGGGTACAGTACTGGTGTGTACAGGTCTGTCACTGTATAACACTGGGGTACAGTACTGGTGGATACAGGTCTGTCACTGTATAACACTGGTGCACAGTACTGGTGGGTACAGATCTGTCACTGTAACACTGGGGTACACAACTGGTGGGTACAGGTCTGTCAATGAATTACACTGGGATACAGTACAGGTGGGTTCAGGTCTGTCACTATTACACTGGGATACAGCACTGGTGGGTGCAGGTCTGTCTCTGTATTACACTGGGATACAGTACTGGTGGGTACATGTCTGTCACTATTACACTGGGGGACAGTACTGTTGGGTGCAGGTCTGTCACTGTCTCCCATTGGGGTACAGTACTGGTGGGGACAGGCTTGTCACTGCATAACACGGGGTTACATTGCTGGTGGGTACAAGTCTGTCACTGTATTACACTGGGGCACAGCACTGGTGGGTACAGGTCTGTCACTATAACACTGGGATACAGCACTGGTGGGTGCAGGTCTGTCACTGTATAACAGTGGGTACAAAAAATGGTGGGTAAAGTTTTGTCACTGTATAACACTGGGGTACAGTATGGTGGGTACAGGTATGTCACTGTGTAACACTGGGGTACAGTACTGGAGGGTACAGGTCTGTCACTATAACACCGGGGTAAAGTACTGGTGGGTACAGGTCTGTCACAGTATTCGACAGGGATACAGCACTGGTGGGTACAGGTCTGTCACTACGACACTGGGATACAGCACTGGTGGGTACAGGTCTGCCACTGTATAACATTGGGGTACAGTACTGGTGGGTACAGGTCTGTCACTGTATAACACTGGTACAGTACTGCTGAGTAAAAATATCTCACTGTATAACACTGGGGTACAGTACTGGTGGGTACAGGTCTGTCACTGCATACCATTGGGGTACAGTACTGGTGGGGACAGGTCTGTCACTGTATAACACTGGGGCACAGTTCTGATGGGTACAGGTTTCTCACTATAACATTGGGGTACACTACTGGTGGGTACAGGTCTGTCACTGTATAACACGGGTACAATACTGGTGGGTACATGTCTGTCACTGTATAACATTGGGGTACAGTACTGGTGGGGACAGGTCTGTCACTGTATAACACTGGGGTACAGTACTAGTGGGGAGAGGTCTGTCACTGTATAACACTGGGGTACACTACTGGTGGGTACAGGTCTGTCACTGTATAACACTGGGGTACAGTACTAGTGGGTACAGGTCTGTCACTGTATAACACTGGGGTACAGGACTGGTGGATACAGGTTTGTCACTGTATTACACTGGGATACACTACTGGTGGGTACAGGTCTGTCACTGTATAACACTGGGGTACAGAACTGGTGGGTACAGATCTGTCATTGTATAACACTGGTACAGTACTGCTGAGTAAAAATATCTCACTGTATAACACTGGGGTACAGTACTGGTGGATACAGGTCTGTCACTGTATAACACTGGTGCACAGTACTGGTGGGTACAGATCTGTCACTGTAACACTGGGGTACACTACTGGTGGGTACAGGTCTGTCACTGTATAACACTGGGGTACACTACTGGTGGGTACAGGTCTGTCACTGTATAACACTGGGGTACAGTACCGGCGTGTACAGGTATGTCACTGTATACCATTGGGGTACAGTACTGGTGGGTACAGGTCTGTCACTGTATACCATAAGGGTACAGTACTGGTGGGTACAGGTCTGTCACTGTATTACACTGGAATACAGCACTGGTGGCTTCAGGTCTGTTACTGTTTTACACAGGTACAGTACAGGTGTGTTCAGGTCTGTCACTATTACACTGGGATACAGCACTGGTGGGTACAGGTCTGTCACTGTATTACACTGGGATACAGTACTGGTGGGTACATGTCTGTCACTATTACACTGGGGGACAGTACTGGTGGGTGCAGGTCTGTCACTGTCTCCCATTGGGGTACAGTACTGGTGGGGACAGGCCTGTCACTGCATAACACGGGGTTAAATTGCTGGTGGGTACAAGTCTGTCACTATTACACTGGGGTACAACACTGGTGGGTACAGGTCTGTCACTATAACACTGGGATACAGCACTGGTGGGTGCAGGTCTGTCACTGTATAACAGTGGGGTACAGAAATGGTGGGTAAAGGTTTGTCACTGTATAACACTGGGGTACAGTACTGGTGTGTACAGGTCTGTCACTGTATTAGACTGAGATACAGTACTGGTGGGTACAGGTCTGTCACTGTATAACACTGGGGTGCAGTATTCGTGGGTACAGGTATGTCACTGTATAACACTGGGGTACAGTACTGGTGGGTACAGGTCTGTCACTGTATTACACTGGGATACAGCACTGGTGCGTACAGGTCCGTCACTGTATTACACTGGGATCCAGTACTGGTGGGTACAGGTCTGTCACTGTATAACACCTGGGTACTGCGCTGGTGTGTACAGGTCTGTCACTGTATAACACTGGGGTACAGTACTGGTGGGTACAGGTCTGTCACTGTATAACACTGGGGTACAGTACCGGCGTGTACAGGTCTGTCACTGTATAACACTGGGGTACAGTACCGGCGTGTACAGGTATGTCACTGTATACCATTGGGGTACAGTACTGGTGGGTACAGGTCTGTCACTGTATACCATAAGGGTACAGTACTGGTGGGTACAGGTCTGTCACTGTATTACACTGGAATACAGCACTGGTGGCTTCAGGTCTGTTACTGTTTTACACAGGTACAGTACAGGTGTGTTCAGGTCTGTCACTATTACACTGGGATACAGCACTGGTGGGTACAGGTCTGTCACTGTATTACACTGGGATACAGTACTGGTGGGTACATGTCTGTCACTATTACACTGGGGGACAGTACTGGTGGGTGCAGGTCTGTCACTGTCTCCCATTGGGGTACAGTACTGGTGGGGACAGGCCTGTCACTGCATAACACGGGGTTAAATTGCTGGTGGGTACAAGTCTGTCACTATTACACTGGGGTACAACACTGGTGGGTACAGGTCTGTCACTATAACACTGGGATACAGCACTGGTGGGTGCAGGTCTGTCACTGTATAACAGTGGGGTACAGAAATGGTGGGTAAAGGTTTGTCACTGTATAACACTGGGGTACAGTACTGGTGTGTACAGGTCTGTCACTGTATTAGACTGAGATACAGTACTGGTGGGTACAGGTCTGTCACTGTATAACACTGGGGTGCAGTATTCGTGGGTACAGGTATGTCACTGTATAACACTGGGGTACAGTACTGGTGGGTACAGGTCTGTCACTGTATAACACCTGGGTACTGCGCTGGTGTGTACAGGTCTGTCACTGTATAACACTGGGGTACAGTACTGGTGGGTACAGGTCTGTCACTGTATACCATTGGGGTACAGTACTGGTGGGGACAAGTCTGTCACTGTATAACACTGGGGTACAGTTATGATGGGTGCAGGTTTCTCACTATAACATTGGGGTACACTACTGGTGGGTACAGGTCTGTCACTGTATAACACGGGTACAATACTGGTGGGTACAGGTCTGTCACTGTATAACATTGGGGTACAGTACTGGTGGGGACAGGTCTGTCACTGTATAACACTGGGGTACAGTACTGGTGGGGAGAGGTCTGTCACTGTATAACACTGGGTACACTACTGGTGGGTACAGGTCTGTCACTGTATAACACTGGGGTACAGTACTAGTGGGTACAGGTCTGTCACTGTATAACATTGGGGTACAGTACTGGTGTGTACAGGTCTGTCACTGTATAACACTGGGGTACAGTACTGGTGGATACAGGTCTGTCACTGTATAACACTGGTGCACAGTACTGGTGGGTACAGATCTGTCACTGTAACACTGGGGTACACAACTGGTGGGTACAGGTCTGTCACTGTATAACACTGGGGTACACTACTGGTGGGTACAGGTCTGTCACTGTATAACACTGGTGTACAGTACTGGTGGGTACAGGTCTGTCACTGTATAACACTGGGATACAGTACTGGTGGGTACAGGTCTGTCAATGAATTACACTGGGATACAGTACAGGTGGGTTCAGGTCTGTCACTATTACACTGGGATACAGCACTGGTGGGTGCAGGTCTGTCTCTGTATTACACTGGGATACAGTACTGGTGGGTACATGTCTGTCACTATTACACTGGGGGACAGTACTGTTGGGTGCAGGTCTGTCACTGTCTCCCATTGGGGTACAGTACTGGTGGGGACAGGCTTGTCACTGCATAACACGGGGTTACATTGCTGGTGGGTACAAGTCTGTCACTATATTACACTGTGGCACAGCACTGGTGGGTACAGGTCTGTCACTATAACACTGGGATACAGCACTGGTGGGTGCAGGTCTGTCACTGTATAACAGTGGGTACAGAAATGGTGGGTAAAGTTTTGTCACTGTATAACACTGGGGTACAGTATGGTGGGTACAGGTATGTCACTGTGTAACACTGGGGTACAGTACTGGAGGGTACAGGTCTGTCACTATAACACCGGGGTAAAGTACTGGTGGGTACAGGTCTGTCACAGTATTCGACAGGGATACAGCACTGGTGGGTACAGGTCTGTCACTACGACACTGGGATACAGCACTGGTGGGTACAGGTCTGCCACTGTATACCATTGGGGTACAGTACTGGTGGGTACAGGTCTGTCACTGTATAACACTGGTACAGTACTGCTGAGTAAAAATATCTCACTGTATAACACTGGGGTACAGTACTGGTGGGTACAGGTCTGTCACTGCATACCATTGGGGTACAGTACTGGTGGGGACAGGTCTGTCACTGTATAACACTGGGGCACAGTTCTGATGGGTACAGGTTTCTCACTATAACATTGGGGTACACTACTGGTGGGTACAGGTCTGTCACTGTATAACACGGGTACAATACTGGTGGGTACATGTCTGTCACTGTATAACATTGGGGTACAGTACTGGTGGGGACAGGTCTGTCACTGTATAACACTGGGGTACAGTACTAGTGGGGAGAGGTCTGTCACTGTATAACACTGGGGTACACGACTGGTGGGTACAGGTCTGTCACTGTATAACACTGGGGTACAGTACTAGTGGGTACAGGTCTGTCACTGTATAACATTGGGGCACAGTACTGGTGTGTACAGGTCTGTCACTGTATAACACTGGGGTACAGGACTGGTGGATACAGGTTTGTCACTGTATTACACTGGGATACACTACTGGTGGGTACAGGTCTGTCACTGTATAACACTGGGGTACAGAACTGGTGGGTACAGATCTGTCATTGTATAACACTGGTACAGTACTGCTGAGTAAAAATATCTCACTGTATAACACTGGGGTACAGTACTGGTGGATACAGGTCTGTCACTGTATAACACTGGTGCACAGTACTGGTGGGTACAGATCTGTCACTGTAACACTGGGGTACACTACTGGTGGGTACAGGTCTGTCACTGTATAACACTGGGGTACACTACTGGTGGGTACAGGTCTGTCACTGTATAACACTGGGGTACAGTACCGGCGTGTACAGGTATGTCACTGTATACCATTGGGGTACAGTACTGGTGGGTACAGGTCTGTCACTGTATACCATAAGGGTACAGTACTGGTGGGTACAGGTCTGTCACTGTATTACACTGGAATACAGCACTGGTGGCTACAGGTCTGTCACTGTATTACACTGGGATACAGTACTGGTGGGTACAGGTCTGTCACTATTACACTGGGATACAGCACTGGTGGGTACAGGTCTGTCACTGTATTACACTGGGATACAGTACTGGTGGGTACATGTCTGTCACTATTACACTGGGGGACAGTACTGGTGGGTGCAGGTCTGTCACTGTCTCCCATTGGGATACAGTACTGGTGGGGACAGGCCTGTCACTGCATAACACGGGGTTAAATTGCTGGTGGGTACAAGTCTGTCACTATTACACTGGGGTACAACACTGGTGGGTACAGGTCTGTCACTATAACACTGGGATACAGCACTGGTGGGTGCAGGTCTGTCACTGTATAACAGTGGGGTACAGAAATGGTGGGTAAAGGTTTGTCAATGTATAACACTGGGGTACAGTATGCTGGGTACAGGTCTGTCACTGTGTAACACTGGGGTACAGTACTGGAGGGTACAGGTCTGTCACTGTATTCCACTGGGATACAGCACTGGTGGGCACAGGTCTGTCACTCTATACCATTGGGGTACAGTACTGGTGGGTTCAGGTCTGTCACTGTTTTACACGGGGGCAGTAATGGTGGGTACAGGTCTGTCACTGTATTACACTGGGGTACAGTACTGGTGGATACAGGTCTGTCACTGTATTACACTGGGATACAGTACTGGTGGGTACAGGTCCGTCACTGTATTACACTGGGGTACAGTACTGGTGTGTACAGGTCTCTCACTGTATAGCACGGGTACAGTACTGGTGTGTACAGGTCTGTCACTGTGTAACATTGGGGTACAGTACAGGTGGGTACAGGTCTGTCACTGTATACCATTGGGGTACAGTACTGGTGGGGACAGGTCTGTCACTATTACACTGGGATACAGCACTGGTGGGTTCAGGTCTGTCACTGTTTTACACGGGTACAGTAATGGTGGGTACAGGTCTGTCACTGTATTACGCTGGGGTACAGTACTGGTGGGTACAGGTTTGTCACTGTATAACACTGGGATACAGCACTGGTGGGTACAGGTCTGTCACTGTATACCATTGGGGTACAGTACTGGTGGGGACAGGTCTGTCACTATTACACTGGGGTACAGCACTGGTGGGGACAGGTCTGTCACTGTATTACACTGGGATACAGCACTGGTGGGTTCAGGTCTGTCACTGTTTTACACGGGTACAGTAATGGTGGGTACACGTCTGTCACTGTATAACACTGGGGTACAGTACTGGTGGGTACAGGTCTGTCACTGTATAACACTGGGGTGCAGTACTGGTGGGTACAGGTCTGTCACTGTATTACACTGGGATACAGTACTGGTGGGTACAGGTCTGTCACTGTATTACACTGGGGTACAGTACTGGTGTGTACAGGTCTCTCACTGTATAGCACGGGTACAGTACTGGTGTGTACAGGTCTGTCACTGTATAACATTGGGGTACAGTACTGGTGGGTACAGGTCTGTCACTGTATACCATTGGGGTACAGTACTGGTGGGGACAGGTCTGTCACTGTTTTACACGGGTACAGTACTGGTGGGTACAGGTCTGTCACTGTATACCATTGGGGTACAGTACTGGTGGGGACAGGTCTGTCACTATTACACTGGGGTACAGCACTGGTGGGGACAGGTCAGTCACTGTATTACACTGGGATACAGCACTGGTGGGTTAATGTCTGTCACTGTTTTACACGGGTACAGTAATGGTGGGTACAGGTCTGTCACTGTATAACACTGAGGTACAGTACTGGTGGGTACAGGTCTGTCACGTATTACACTGGGATACAGTACTGGTGGGTACAGGTCTGTCACTGTATAACACTGGTACAGAACTGGTGGGCACAGGTCTGTCACTATAACACTGGGGTACAGTACTGGTGGATACAAGTCTGTCACTGTATAACACTGGGGTACAGAACTGATGGGTCCAGGTTTGTCACTGTATAACACTGGGGTATAGTACTGGTGGGTACAGGTCTGTCACTGTATAACACTGGGATACAGTACTGGTGGGTACAGGTCTGTCACTGTATAACAGTGGGGTACAGAAATGGTGGGTACAGTTTTGTCACTGTATAACACTGCGGTACAGTACTGGTGGGTACAGGTCTATCAATGTATCACACTGGGGTACAGTACTAGTAGGGACAGGTCTATCACTGTATAACACTGGGGTACAGTACTGGTGGGTACCAGGTCTGTCACTGTATAACACTGGGATTCAGTGCTGGTTGGTACAGATCTGTCACTGTATTACACTGGGTTTCAGTACTGGTGGGTACAGGTCTGTCACTGTATAACACTGGGGTACTGTGCTGGTGGGTACAGTCCAGTCACTGTATAACACTGGGGTACAGTACTGGTGGGGACAGGTCTGTCACTATTACACTGGGATACAGTACTGGTGTGTACTGGTCTGTCACTGTATAACACTGGGATACAGTACTGGTGGGTACAGGTCTGCAACTGTATAACAGTGGGGTACAGTACTGGAGGTTACAGGTCTGTCACTATTACACTGGGATACAGCACAGATGGGTACAGGTCTGTCACTTTATTACACTGGGATACAGTACTGGTGGGTACAGGTCTGTCACTGCATTACACTGGGATACAGTACTGGTGGGTACAGGTCTGTCACTGTATTACACTGGGATACAGTACTGGTGGGTACAGGTCTGTCACTTCATTACACTGGGATACAGTAATGGTGGGTACACGTCTGTCACTGTAGTACACTGGGGTACAGTACTGGTGGGGACAGGTCTGTCACTGTATAACACTGGGGTACAGTACCGGTGGGTACAGGTCTGTCACTGTATAACACTGGGGTACAGTACTGGTATGTACAGGTCTGTCACTGTATACCATTGGGGTACAGTACTGGTGGGTACAGGTCTGTCACTGTATACCATAAGGGTACAGTACTGGTGGGTACAGGTCAGTCACTGTATTACACTGGGATACAGCACTGGTGGCTTCAGGTCTGTTACTGTTTTACACGGGTACAGTAATGGTGGGTACAGGTCTGTCACTGTATTACACTGGGATAGAACTCCGGTGGGTACAGGTCTGTCAATGCATTACACTGGGATACTGTACAGGTGGATTCAGGCCTGTCACTATTACACTGGGATACAGCACTGGTGGGTACAGGTCTGTCACTGTATTACACTGGGATACAGTACTGGTGGGTACATGTCTGTCACTATTACACTGGGGGACAGTACTGGTGGGTGCAGGTCTGTCACTATCTCCCATTGGGGTACAGTACTGGTGGGGACAGGCCTGTCACTGCATAACACGGGGTTAAATTGCTGGTGGGTACAAGTCTGTCACTGTATTACACTGGGGTACAGCACTGGTGGGTACAGGTCTGTCACTTTAACACTGGGATACAGCACTGGTGGATGCAGGTCTGTCACTGTATAACAGTGGGGTACAGAAATGGTGGGTACAGGTTTGTCACTGCATAACACTGGGGTACAGTATGGTGGGTACAGGTCTGTCACTGTGTGACACAGGGGTACAGTACTGGAGGGAACAGGTCTGTCACTATAATACCGGGGTAAAATACTGGTGGGTACAGGTCTGTCACTGTATTCCACAGGGATACAGCACTCGTGGGGACAGGTCTGTCACTACGACACTGGGGTACAGGACTGGTGGGTACTTGTCTGTCACTGTATTACACTGGGATACAGCACTGGTGGGTACAGGTCTGTCACTGAATTGCACTGGGATACAGTACTGGTGGGTACAGGTCTGTCACTGTATAACACTGGGGTACAGAACTGGTGGGTACAGGTCGGTCACTGTATAACACTGGGGTGCAGAACTGGTGGGTACAGGTCTGTCACTGAATTGCACTGGGATACAGCACTGGTGAGTACAGGTCTGTCAGTCTATAACACTGGGGTATATGATTGGTGGGAACAGGTCTGTCACTGTATAACACTGGGGTACAGTACTGGTGGGTACAGGTCTGTCACTGTGTAACACTGGGGTACAGTACTGGTGGGTACAGGTCTGTCACTGTATACCATTGGGGTACAGTACTGGTGGGCACAGGTCTGTCACTGTATAACACTGGGGTGCAGTTCTGGTGGGTACAGGTTTCTCACTGTATAACATTGGGGTACAGTACTGGTGGGTACAGGTCTGTCACTGTATAACACGGGTACAATACCGGTGGGTACAGGTCTGTCACTTTATAACATTGGGGTACAGTACTGATGGGGACAGGTCTGTCACTGTATAACACTGGGGTTACAGTACTGGTGGGGAGAGGTCTGTCACTGTATAACACTGGGGTACACTACTGGTGGGTACAGGTCTGTCACTTTATAACACTGGGGTACAGTACCGGTGGGTACAGGTCTGTCACTATATAACACGGGGGTACAGTACTGGTGGGTACAGGTCTGTCACTGTATACCATTGGGGTACAGTACTGGTGGGTACAGGTCTGTCACTGTATACCACAAGGGTACCGTACAGGTGGGTACAGGTCTGTCACTATTAAACTGGGATACAGCACTGGTGGCTTCAGGTCTGTCACTGTATTACACTGGGATACAGTACTGGTGGGTACAGGTCTGTCACTGTATTACACTGGGATACAGCACTGGTGGGTACAGGTCCGTCACTGTATTACACTGGGATCCAGTACTGGTGGGTACAGGTCTGTCACTGTATAACACCTGGGTACTGTGCTGGTGTGTACAGGTGTGCCACTGTATAACACTGGGGTACAGTACTGGTGGGTATAGGTATGTCACTGTATACCATTGGGGTACAGTACAGGTGGGGACAGATCTGTCACTATTACACTGGGGTACAGTACTGGTGGGGACAGGTCTGTCACTGTATTACACTGGGATACAGCACTGGTGCCTTCAGGTCTGTGTTTTACACGGGTACAGTAATGGTGGGTACAGGTCTGTCACTGCATTACACTGGGATACAGCACTTGTGGGTGCAGGTCTGTCACGATATTACACTGGGATACAGTACTGGTGGGTATAGGTATGTCACTGTATAACATTGGGGTACAGTACTGGTGGATACAAGTCTGTCACTGTATAACACTGGGGTACAGTAAAGCTGGGTACAGGTCTGTCACTGTATAACACTGGGGTACAGTACTGGTGGGTACAGGTCTGTCACTGTATAACACTGGGGTACAGTACTGGTGGGTACAGGTCTGTCACTGTATTACACTGTGGTACAGTACTGGTGGGTACAGGTCTGTCACTGTATAACACTGGGATACAGTACTGGTGCGGACAGGTCTGTCACTGCATAACACGGGATAACATTATTGGTGGGTACAGGTCTGTCACTGTATTACACTAGTGTAGTGGACTGGTGGGTACAGGTCTGTCTCTGTATAACACGAGGGTACAGTACTGGTGGTACAGGTCTGTCACTGTATAACACTGGGATACAGTACAGGTGGGTACTGGTCTGTCACTGTATAACACTGGGGTACAGTACTGGTGGGGCAGGTCTGTCGCTATTACACTGGGGTACAGTACTGGTGGGTACAGGTCTGTCACTGCATTACACTGGGATACAGTACTGGTGGGTACTGGTCTGTCACTGTATTACACTGGGATACAACACTGGTGGGTACAGGTCTGTCACTGTATTGCACTAGGATACAGTACTGGTGGGCACAGATCTGTCACTATAACACTGGGGTACAGTACTGGTGGGGACAGGTCTGTCACTGCATAACATGGGGTTACATTACTAGTGGGTACAGGTATGTCACTGTATAACACTGGGGTACAGTACTGGTGGGGACAGGTCTGTCACTGTATAACACGGGGGTATAATACTGGTGGGCACTGGTCTGTTACTGTATAACACTGGGGTACAAATGCTAGGTATAGGTCTGTCACTGTATAACACAGGTACAGTACTGGTGGGTACAGGTCTGTCACTGTATTGCACGGGTACAGTACTGGTGCGTACAGGTCTGTCACTGTATAACATTGGGGTACAGTACTGGTGGGTAATGGTCTGTCACTGTATAACATTGGGGTACAGTACTGGTGGGTACAGGTCTGTCACTGTATAATATTGGGGTACAGTACTGGTGGGTACAGGTCTGTCACTATAACACTGGGGTACAATACTGGTGGGTACAGGTCTCTCACAGTATAACACTGAGGTACATTACTGGTGCGTATAGGTCTGTCACTGTATAACACTGGGGTACAGTACTGGTGGGTACAGGTCTATCACTGTATAACACTGGGGTACAGTACCGGACTGTACAGGTCTGTCACTGTATAACACTGGGGTACAGTACTGGTGTGTACGGGTCTGTCACTGTATAACACTGGGGTACAGTACCGGAGTGTACAGGTCTGTCACTGTATAACACTGGGGTACAGTACTGGTGGGGACAGGTCTGTCACTGTATAACACTGGGGTACACTACTGGTGGGTACAGGTCTGTCACTGAATAACACTGGGATACAGTACTGGTGGGTACAGGTCCGTCACTGTATTACACTGGGGTACAGTACTGGTGTGTACAGGTCTCTCACTGTATAGCACGGTACAGTACTGGTGTGTACAGGTCTGTCACTGTATAACATTGGGGTACAGTACTGGTGGGTACAGGTCTGTCACTGTATACCTTTGGGGTACAGTACTGGTGGTGACAGGTCTGTCACTGTATTACACTGGGATACAGCACTGGTGGGTTCAGGTCTGTCACTGTTTTACACGGGTACAGAAATGATGGGTACAGGTCTGTCACTATTACACTGGGGTACAGTACTGGTGGGTACAGGGCTGTCACTGTATAACACTGGGGTACAGCACTGGTGGGTACAGGTCTGTCACTCTATACCATTGGGGTACAGTACTGGTGGGTTCAGGTCTGTCACTGTTTTACACGGGGGCAGTAATGGTGGGTACAGGTCTGTCACTGTATTACACTGGGATACAGCATTGGTGGGTACCGGTCTGTCACTGTATTACACTGGGATACACTACTGGTGTGTACAGGTCTGTCACTATTACACTGGGGTACAGTACTGGTGTGGACAAGTCTGTCACTGTATAACACTGGGGTACACTACTGGTGGGTACAGATCTGTCACTGAATAACACTGGGGTACAGTACTGGTGAGTACAGGTCTGTCACTGTATTACACTGGGATACAGTACTGGTGGGTACAGGTCCGTCACTATTACACTGGGGTACAGTACTGGTGTGTACAGGTCTCTCACTGTATAGCACGGGTACAGTACTGGTGTGTACACGTCTGTCACTGTATAACATTGGGGTACAGTACTGGTGGGGACAGGTCTGTCACTATCACACTGGGATACAGTACTGGTGGGTACAGGTCTGTCACTGTATAACACTGGGGTACAGAACTGATGGGTCCAGGTTTGTCACTGTACAACACTGGGATTCAGTGCTGGTGGGAACAGATCTGTCACTGTATTACACTGGGTTTCAGTACTGGTGGGTACAGGTCTGTTACTGTATAACACTGGGGTACTGTGCTGGTGGGTACAGTCCAGTCACTGTATAACACTGGGGTACAGTACTTGTGGGGACAGGTCTGTCACTACTACACTGGGATACAGTACTGGTGTGTACAGGTCTGTCACTGTATAACACTGGTGTACAGTACTGGTGGGTACAGGTCTGTTATTGTATAACACTGGGGTACATTACTGGTGGGTACAGTTCTGTCACTGTATAACACTGGGGTACAGTACTGGAGGTTAAAGGTCTGTCACTATTACACTGGGATACAGCATTGGTGGGTACAGGTCTCTCACTTTATTACACTGGGATACAGTACTAGTGGGTACAGGTCTGTCACTGCATTACACTGGGATACAGTACTGGTGGGTACAGGTCTGTCACTATATTACACTGGGATACAGCACTGGTGGGTACAGGTCTGTCACTGTATAACATTGGGGTACAGTACTGGTGGATACAAGTCTGTCACTGTATAACACAGGGGTACAGTAAAGCTGGGTACAGTTCTGTCACTGTATTACACTGGGGTACAGTACTCGTGGGTACAGGTCTGTCACTGTATAACACTGGGGTACTGTGCTGGTGGGTACAGTCCAGTCACTGTATAAAACTTGGGTACAGTACTTGTGGTTACAGGTCTGTCACTGTATAACACGGGGGTACAATACTGGTAGGTACAGATCTGTCACGTATTACACTGGGATACAGTACTGGTGGGTACAGGTCTGTCACTGTATAACACTGGTACAGAACTGGTGGGCACAGGTCTGTCACTATAACACTGGGGTACAGTACTGGTGGATACAAGTCTGTCACTGTATAACACTGGGGTACAGAACTGATGGGTACAGGTCTGTCACTGTATAACACTGGCTACAGTACTGGTGGATACAGGTATGTCACTGAATAACACTGGGGTACAGTACTGGTGGATACAGGTCTGTCACTGAATAACACTGGGGTACAGTACTGGTGGGTACAGGCCTGTCACTATAACACTGGGGTACAGTACTGGAGGATACAAGTCTGTCACTGTATAACACTGGGATACAGTACTGGTGGGTACAGGTCTGTCACTGTATAACAGTGGGGTACAGAAATGGCGGGTACAGTTTTGTCACTGTATAACACTGCGATACAGCACTGGCGGGTACTGGTCTATCACTGTATAACACTGGGGTACAGTACTGGTAGGGACAGGTCTATCACTGTATAACACTGGGGTACAGTACTGGTGGGTACAGGTCTGTCATTGTATAACACTGGGATTCAGCACTGGTGGGTTCAGGTCTGTCACTGTTTTACACGGGTGCAGTAATGGTGGGTACAGGTCTGTCACTGTATAACACTGGGGTACACTACTGGTGGATACAGGTCTGTCACTGAATAACACTGGGGTACAGTACTGGTGGGTACAGGTCTGTCACTATAACACTGGGGTACAGTACTGGTGGATACAAGTCTGTCACTGTATAACACTGGGGTACAGAACTGATGGGTCCAGGTTTGTCACTGTATAACACTGGGGTACAGTACTGGTGGGTACAGGTCTGTCACTGTATAACAGTGGGGTACAGAAATGGTGGGTACAGTTTTGTCACGGTATAACACTGCGATACAGTACTGGTGGGTACAGGTCTATCACTGTATAACACTGGGGTACAGTACTGGTGGGTACAGGTCTGTCACTGTATAACACTGGGGTACAGTACTGGTAGGGACAGGTCTATCACTGTATAACACTGGGGTACAGTACTGATGGGTACAGGTCTGTCACTGTATAACACTGGGATTCAGTGCTCGTGGGTACAGATCTGTCACTGTATTTCACTGGGTTTCAGTACTGGTCGGTCCAGGTCTGTCACTGTATAACACTGGGGTACTGTGCTGGTGGGTACAGTCCAGTCACTGTATAACACTGGGGTACAGTACTGGTGTGGACAGGTATGTCACTGTATTACACTGGGATTCAGTGCTGGTGGGTACAGATCTGTCACTGCATTACACTGGGTTTCAGTACTGGTGGGTACAGGTCTGTCACTGTATAACACTGGGGTACAGTACTGGTAGGGACAGGTCTATCACTGCATAACACGGGCTAACATTACGAGTGGGTACAGGTCTGTCACTGTATAACACTGGGATACAGTACTGGTGGGCACTGGTCTGTTACTGTATAATACTTGGGTACAATATGCTGGGTATAGGTCTGTCACTGTATAACACAGGTACAGTACTGGTGGGTACAGGTCTGTCACTGTATAACATTGGGGTACATTACTGGTGGGTACAGGTCTGTCACTGTATAACATTGGGGTACAGTACTGCTGGGTAAAGGTCTGTCACTGTATAACACTGGGGTACAGTACCGGAGTGTAGAGGTCTGTCACTGTATAACATTGGGGTACAGCACTGGTGGGTACAGGTCTGTCACTGTATAACACTGGGGTAAACTACTGGTGGGTACAGGTCTGTCACTGAATAACACTGGGGTACAGTACTGGTGGGTACAGGTCTGTCACTGTATTACAATGGGATACAGTACTGGTGGGTACAGGTCCATCATTATATTACACTGGGGTACAGTACTGGTGTGTACAGGTCTCTCACAGTATAGCACGGGTACAGTACTGGTGTGTACAGGCCTGTCACTGTATAACATTGGGGTACAGTACTGGTGGGTACTGGTCTGTCACTGTATACCATTGGGGTACAGTACTGGATGGGACAGGTCTGTCACTATTACACTGGGGTACAGTACTGGTGGGTACAGGTCTGTCACTGTGTTACACTGGGATACAGCACTGGTGGGGACAGGTCTGTCACTGTATACCATTGGGGTACAGTGATGGTGGGTACAGGTCTGTCACTGTATAACACTGGGGTACACTACTGGTGGATACAGGTCTGTCACTGAATAACACTGGGGTACAGTACTGGTGGGTACAGGTCTGTCACTATTACACTGGGGTACAGTACTGGTGGGTTCAGGTCTGTCACTGTTTTACACGGGTACAGTAATGGTGGGTACAGGTCTGTCACTATTACACTGGGGTACGGCATTGGTGGGGACAGGTCTGTCACTGTATACCATTGGGGTACAGTAATGGTGGGTACAGGTCTGTCACTGTATAACACTGGCTACAGTACTGGTGGATACAGGTCTGTCACTGAATAACACTGGGGTACAGTACTGGTGGATACAGGTCTGTCACTGAATAACACTGGGGTACAGTACTGGTGGGTACAGGCCTGTCACTATAACACTGGGGTACAGTACTGGAGGATACAAGTCTGTCACTGTATAACACTGGGATACAGTACTGGTGGGTACAGGTCTGTCACTGTATAACAGTGGGGTACAGAAATGGTGGGTACAGTTTTGTCACTGTATAACACTGCGATACAGTACTGGTGGGTACAGGTCTATCACTGTATAACACTGGGGTACAGTACTGGTAGGGACAGGTCTATCACTGTATAACACTGGGGTACAGTACTGGTGGGTACAGGTCTGTCATTGTATAACACTGGGATTCAGTGCTCGTGGGTACAGATCTGTCACTGTATTACACTGGGTTTCAGTACTGGTCGGTCCAGGTCTGTCACTGTATAACAGTGGGGTAGAGAAATGGTGGGCACTGTTCTGTTACTGTATAACACTTGGGTACAATATGCTGGGTGTTGGTCTGTCACTGTATAACACAGGTACAGTACTGGTGCGTACAGGTCTGTCACTGTATAACATTGGGGTACAGTACTGGTGGGTACAGGTCTGTCACTGTATAACATTGGGGTACAGTACTGGTGGGTCAATGTCTGTCACTGTATAACATTGGGGTACAGTACTGGTGGGTACAGGTCTGTCACTGTATAACATTGGGGTACAGTACTGGTGAGTACAGGTCTGTCACTAACACTGGGGTACAATACTGGTTGGTACAGGTCTCTCACTGTATAACACTGGGGTACATTACTGGTGCGTACAGGTCTGTCACTGTATAACACTGGGGTACAGTACTGGTGTGTACGGGTCTGTCACTGTATAACACTGGAGTACAGTACCGGAGTGTAGAGGTCTGTCACTGTATAACAGTGGGGTACAGTACTGGTGGGTACGGTCTGTCACTGTCTACCTTTGGGGTACAGTACTGGTGGGGACAGGGCTGTCACTATTACACTGGGGTACAGTACTGGTGGTGACAGGTCTGTCACTGTATTACACTGGGGTACAGTACTGGTGGGTACTGGTCTGTCACTGTATTACACGGGTACAGTAATGGTGGGTACAGGTCTGTCACTATAACACTGGGGTACAGTACTGGTGGGTACAGGGCTGTCACTGTATAACACTGGGGTACAGCACTGGTGGGTACAGGTCTGTCACTCTATACCATTGGGGTACAGTACTGGTTGGTTCAGGTCTGTCACTGTTTTACATGGGGGCAGTAATGGTGGGTACAGGTATGTCACTGTATTACACTGGGATACAGCACTGGTGGGTACAGGTCTGTCACTGTATTACACTGGGGTACAGTACTGGTGGGGACAAGTCTGTCACTGTATAACACTGGGGTACAGTACTGGTGGGTACAGGTCTGTCACTGTATAGCACTGGGGTACAGTACTGGTGGGTACAGGTCTGTCACTGTATTATACTGGGATACAGTACTGGTGGGTACAGGTCTGTCACTGTATTACACTGGGATACAGTACTGGTGGGTACAGGTCCGTCACTGTATTACACTGGCGTACAGTACTGGTGTGTACAGGTCTCTCACTGTATAGCACGGGTACAGTACTGGTGTGTACAGGTCTGTCACTGTATAACATTGGGGTACAGTACTGGTGGGTACAGGTCTGTCACTGTATACCATTGGGGTACAGTACTGGTGGGGACAGGTCTGTCACTGTTTTACACGGGTACAGTACTGGTGGGTACAGGTCTGTCACTGTATACCATTGGGGTACAGTACTGGTGGGGACAGGTCTGTCACTATTACACTGGGGTACAGCACTGGTGGGGACAGGCCTGTCACTGTATTACACTGGGATACAGCACTGGTGGGTTAATGTCTGTCACTGTTTTACACGGGTACAGTAATGGTGGGTACAGGTCTGTCACTGTATAACACTGGGGTACAGTACTGGTGGGTACAGGTCTGTCACGTATTACACTGGGATACAGTACTGGTGGGTACAGGTCTGTCACTGTATAACACTGGGGTACAGAACTGATGGGTCCAGGTTTGTCACTGTATAACACTGGGGTACAGTACTGGTGGGTACAGGCCTGTCACTGTATAACACTGGGATACAGTACTGGTGGGTACAGGTCTGTCACTGTATAACAGTGGGGTACAGAAATGGTGGGTACAGTTTTGTCACTGTATAACACTGCGGTACAGTACTGGTGGGTACAGGTCTATCAATATATCACACTGGGGTACAGTACTAGTAGGGACAGGTCTATTACTGTATAACACTGGGGTACAGTACTGGTGGGTACCAGGTCTGTCACTGTATAACACTGGGATTCAGTGCTGGTTGGTACAGATCTGTCACTGTATTACACTGGGTTTCAGTACTGGTGGGTACAGGTCTGTCACTGTATAACACTGGGGTACTGTGCTGGTGGGTACAGTCCAGTCACTGTATAACACTGGGGTAAAGTACTGGTGGGTACAGGTCTGTCACTGTATAACACTGGGGTACGGTACTGGTGGGTACATGTCTGCAACTGTATAACAGTGGGGTACAGTACTGGAGGTTACAGGTCTGTCACTATTACACTGGGATACAGCACAGATGGGTACAGGTCTGTCACTTTATTACACTGGGATACAGTACTGGTGGGTACAGGTCTGTCACTTTATTACACTGGGATACAGTACTGGTGGGTACAGGTCTGTCACTGCATTACACTGGGATACAGCACTGGTGGGTACAGGTCTGTCACTGTCTAACATTGGGGGACAGTACTGGTGGATACAAGTCTGTCATTGTATAACACTGAGGTACAGTAAAGCTGGGTACAGATCTGTCACTGTATTACACTGGGGTACAGTACTCGTGGGGACAGGTCTGTCACTGAATAACACGGGCTAACATTACGAGTGGGTACAGGTCTGTCACTGAACAACACTGGGATACAGTACTGGTGGGCACTGGTCTGTTACTGTATAACACTTCGGTACAATATGCTGGGTATAGTTCTGTCACTGTATAACACAGGTACAGTACTGGTGGGTAGAGGTCTGTCACTGTATAGCACGGGTACAGTACTGGTGCGTACAGGTCTGTCACTGTATAACACTGGGGTACAGCACTGGTGGGTACAGGTCTGTCACTGTATAACATTTGGGTACAGTACTGGTGGATACAAGTCTGTCACTGTATAACACTGGGATACAGTACTGGTGGGTACAGGTCTGTCACTTTATTACACTGGGATACAGTACTGGTGGGTACAGGTCTGTCACTGCATTACACTGGGATACAGCACTGGTGGGTACAGGTCTGTCACTGTATAACATTTGGGTACAGTACTGGTGGATACAAGTCTGTCACTGTATAACACTGGTACAGAACTGTTGGGCACAGATCTGTCACTATAACACTGGGGTACAGTACTGGTGGATACAAGCCTGTCACTATATAACACTGGGGTACAGTATTGGTGGTTACAAGTCTGTCACTGTATAACACTGGTACAGAACTGCTGGGTACAGGTCTGTCACTGTATAACACTGGGGTACACTACTGGTGGGTACAGGTCCGTCACTATATTACACTGGTATTCAGTGCTGGTGGGTACATGTCTGTCACTGTATAACACTGGGGTACTGTGCTGGTGGGCACAGTCCAGTCACTGTATAACACTGGGGTACAGTACTGGTGGGGACAGGTCTGTCACTATTACACTGGGATACAGTACTGGTGTGTACAGGTCTGTCACTGTATAACACTGGGGTGAAGTACTGGTGGGTACAGGTCTGTCACTGTATAACACTGGGGTACATGACTGGTGGGTACAGGTCTGTTATTGTATAACACTGGGGTAAAGTACTGGTGGGTACAGGTCTGTCACTGTATAACACTGGGGTACAGCACTGGTGGGTACAGGTCTGTCACTGTATAACATTGGGGTACAGTGCTGGTGGATACAGGTCTGTCACTGTATAACACTGGGTACAGTACTGGTGGGTACAGGTTTGTCACTGTATAACACTGGTACAGAACTGTTGGGTACAGATCTGTCACTATAACACTGGGGTACAATACTGGTGGATACAAGCCTGTCACTGTATAACACTGGGGTACAGTATTGGTGGTTACAAGTCTGTCACTGTATAACACTGGTACTGAACTGCTGGGTACAGGTCTGTCACTGTATAACACTGGGGTACACTACTGGTGGGGACAGGTCCGTCACTATATTACACTGGTATTCAGTGCTGGTGGGTACATGTCTGTCACTGTATAACACTGGGGTACTGTGCTGGTGGGTACAGACCAGTCACTGTATAACACTGGGGTACAGTACTGGTGGGGACAGGTCTGTCACTATTACACTGGGATACAGTACTGGTGTGTACAGGTCTGTCACTGTATAACACTGGGGTGCAGTACTGGTGGGTACAGGTCTGTCACTGTATTACACTGGGATACAGCACTGGTGTGTACAGGTCTGTCACTGCATAACACTGGGGTGCAGTACTGGTGGGTACAGGTCTGTTACTGTATAACACTGGGGTGCATGACTGGTGGGTACAGGTCTGTCACTGTATTACACTGGGATACAGCACTGGTGGGTTCAGGTCTGTCACTGTTTTACACGGGTACAGTACTGGTGGGTACAGGTCTGTCACTGTATAATATTGGGGTACAGTA
The DNA here is from genome assembly GCF_044704955.1 of Pristiophorus japonicus. NCBI lineage: Eukaryota > Metazoa > Chordata > Chondrichthyes > Pristiophoridae > Pristiophorus > Pristiophorus japonicus. The sequence goes on from NW_027254003.1 coordinate 195,813, forward strand.
CTGGTGGGTACAGGTCTGTCACTATAACACTGGGGTACAATACTGGTGGGTACAGGTCTCTCACAGTATAACACTGAGGTACATTACTGGTGCGTATAGGTCTGTCACTGTATAACACTGGGGTACAGTACTGGTGGGTACAGGTCTATCACTGTATAACACTGGGGTACAGTACCGGACTGTACAGGTCTGTCACTGTATAACACTGGGGTACAGTACTGGTGTGTACGGGTCTGTCACTGTATAACACTGGGGTACAGTACCGGAGTGTACAGGTCTGTCACTGTATAACACTGGGGTACAGTACTGGTGGGGACAGGTCTGTCACTGTATAACACTGGGGTACACTACTGGTGGGTACAGGTCTGTCACTGAATAACACTGGGATACAGTACTGGTGGGTACAGGTCCGTCACTGTATTACACTGGGGTACAGTACTGGTGTGTACAGGTCTCTCACTGTATAGCACGGTACAGTACTGGTGTGTACAGGTCTGTCACTGTATAACATTGGGGTACAGTACTGGTGGGTACAGGTCTGTCACTGTATACCTTTGGGGTACAGTACTGGTGGTGACAGGTCTGTCACTGTATTACACTGGGATACAGCACTGGTGGGTTCAGGTCTGTCACTGTATAACAGTGGGGTACAGAAATGGTGGGTACAGTTTTGTCACGGTATAACACTGCGATACAGTACTGGTGGGTACAGGTCTATCACTGTATAACACTGGGGTACAGTACTGGTGGGTACAGGTCTGTCACTGTATAACACTGGGGTACAGTACTGGTAGGGACAGGTCTATCACTGTATAACAGTGGGGTACAGAAATGGTGGGTACAGTTTTGTCACGGTATAACACTGCGATACAGTACTGGTGGGTACAGGTCTGTCACTGTATACCATTGGGGTACAGTACTGGTGGGGACAGGTCTGTCACTATTACACTGGGGTACAGCACTGGTGGGGACAGGTCTGTCACTGTATTACACTGGGATACTGCACTGGTGGGTTAATGTCTGTCACTGTTTTACACGGGTACAGTAATGGTGGGTACAGGTCTGTCACTGTATAACACTGAGGTACAGTACTGGTGGGTACAGGTCTGTCACGTATTACACTGGGATACAGTACTGGTGGGTACAGGTCTGTCACTGTATAACACTGGTACAGAACTGGTGGGCACAGGTCTGTCACTATAACACTGGGGTACAGTACTGGTGGATACAAGTCTGTCACTGTATAACACTGGGGTACAGAACTGATGGGTCCAGGTTTGTCACTGTATAACACTGGGGTATAGTACTGGTGGGTACAGGTCTGTCACTGTATAACACTGGGATACAGTACTGGTGGGTACAGGTCTGTCACTGTATAACAGTGGGGTACAGAAATGGTGGGTACAGTTTTGTCACTGTATAACACTGCGGTACAGTACTGGTGGGTACAGGTCTATCAATGTATCACACTGGGGTACAGTACTAGTAGGGACAGGTCTATCACTGTATAACACTGGGGTACAGTACTGGTGGGTACCAGGTCTGTCACTGTATAACACTGGGATTCAGTGCTGGTTGGTACAGATCTGTCACTGTATTACACTGGGTTTCAGTACTGGTGGGTACAGGTCTGTCACTGTATAACACTGGGGTACTGTGCTGGTGGGTACAGTCCAGTCACTGTATAACACTGGGGTACAGTACTGGTGGGGACAGGTCTGTCACTATTACACTGGGATACAGTACTGGTGTGTACTGGTCTGTCACTGTATAACACTGGGATACAGTACTGGTGGGTACAGGTCTGTCACTGCATTACACTGGGTTTCAGTACTGGTGGGTACAGGTCTGCAACTGTATAACAGTGGGGTACAGTACTGGAGGTTACAGGTCTGTCACTATTACACTGGGATACAGCACAGATGGGTACAGGTCTGTCACTTTATTACACTGGGATACAGTACTGGTGGGTACAGGTCTGTCACTTCATTACACTGGGATACAGTACTGGTGGGTACAGGTCTGTCACTGTATTACACTGGGATACAGTACTGGTGGGTACAGGTCTGTCACTTCATTACACTGGGATACAGTAATGGTGGGTACACGTCTGTCACTGTATTACACTGGGGTACAGTACTGGTGGGTACAGGTCTGTCACTGTATTACACTGGGATACAGTACTGGTGGGTACAGGTCCGTCACTGTATTACACTGGGGTACAGTACTGGTGTGTACAGGTCTCTCACTGTATAGCACGGGTACAGTACTGGTGTGTACAGGTCTGTCACTGTGTAACATTGGGGTACAGTACTGGTGGGTACAGGTCTGTCACTGTATACCATTGGGGTACAGTACTGGTGGGGACAGGTCTGTCACTATTACACTGGGATACAGCACTGGTGGGTTCAGGTCTGTCACTGTTTTACACGGGTACAGTAATGGTGGGTACAGGTCTGTCACTGTATTACGCTGGGGTACAGTACTGGTGGGTACAGGTCTGTCACTGTATAACACTGGGGTACAGCACTGGTGGGTACAGGTCTGTCACTGTATACCATTGGGGTACAGTACTGGTGGGGACAGGTCTGTCACTATTACACTGGGGTACAGCACTGGTGGGGACAGGTCTGTCACTGTATTACACTGGGATACAGCACTGGTGGGTTCAGGTCTGTCACTGTTTTACACGGGTACAGTAATGGTGGGTACAGGTCTGTCACTGTATAACATTGGGGTACAGTACTGGTGGGTACAGGTCTGTCACTGTATACCATTGGGGTACAGTACTGGTGGGGACAGGTCTGTCACTGTTTTACACGGGTACAGTACTGGTGGGTACAGGTCTGTCACTATATACCATTGGGGTACAGTACTGGTGGGGACAGGTCTGTCACTATTACACTGGGGTACAGCACTGGTGGGGACAGGTCAGTCACTGTATTACACTGGGATACAGCACTGGTGGGTTAATGTCTGTCACTGTTTTACACGGGTACAGTAATGGTGGGTACAGGTCTGTCACTGTATAACACTGAGGTACAGTACTGGTGGGTACAGGTCTGTCACGTATTACACTGGGATACAGTACTGGTGGGTACAGGTCTGTCACTGTATAACACTGGTACAGAACTGGTGGGCACAGGTCTGTCACTATAACACTGGGGTACAGTACTGGTGGATACAAGTCTGTCACTGTATAACACTGGGGTACAGAACTGATGGGTCCAGGTTTGTCACTGTATAACACTGGGGTATAGTACTGGTGGGTACAGGTCTGTCACTGTATAACACTGGGATACAGTACTGGTGGGTACAGGTCTGTCACTGTATAACAGTGGGGTACAGAAATGGTGGGTACAGTTTTGTCACTGTATAACACTGCGGTACAGTACTGGTGGGTACAGGTCTATCAATGTATCACACTGGGGTACAGTACTAGTAGGGACAGGTCTATCACTGTATAACACTGGGGTACAGTACTGGTGGGTACCAGGTCTGTCACTGTATAACACTGGGATTCAGTGCTGGTTGGTACAGATCTGTCACTGTATTACACTGGGTTTCAGTACTGGTGGGTACAGGTCTGTCACTGTATAACACTGGGGTACTGTGCTGGTGGGTACAGTCCAGTCACTGTATAACACTGGGGTACAGTACTGGTGGGGACAGGTCTGTCACTATTACACTGGGATACAGTACTGGTGTGTACTGGTCTGTCACTGTATAACACTGGGATACAGTACTGGTGGGTACAGGTCTGTCACTGCATTACACTGGGTTTCAGTACTGGTGGGTACAGGTCTGCAACTGTATAACAGTGGGGTACAGTACTGGAGGTTACAGGTCTGTCACTATTACACTGGGATACAGCACAGATGGGTACAGGTCTGTCACTTTATTACACTGGGATACAGTACTGGTGGGTACAGGTCTGTCACTGCATTACACTGGGATACAGTACTGGTGGGTACAGGTCTGTCACTTCATTACACTGGGATACAGTAATGGTGGGTACACGTCTGTCACTGTAGTACACTGGGGTACAGTACTGGTGGGGACAAGTTTGTCACTGTATAACGGGTACAGTACTGGTGGGTACAGGTCTGTCACTGTATAACACTGGGTTACACTACTGGTGGGTACAGGTCTGTCACTGAATAACACTGGGGTACAGGTCTGTCACTGTATTACACTTGGATACAGCACTGCTGGGTACAGGTCTGTCACTGCATTACATTGGAATACAGTACTGGTGGGTACAGGTCTGTCACTGCATAACACGGGATAACATTACTGATGGGTACAGGTCTGTCACTGTATTACACTGGGGTACAGTACTGTCACTGCATAACACTGGGGTACAGTACTGGTGGGTACAGGTCTGTCTCTGTATAACACTAGGGTACAGTACTGGATGGTACAGGTCTGTCACTATACAACACCGGGGTACAGTACTGGTGGGTACAAGTGTGTCACCGTATAACAATGGGGTACAGTACTGGTGGGGACAGGTCTGTCACTGTATAACACTGGGGTACAGAAGATGGGTACAGTTCTGTCATTGTATTCCACTGGGATACAGAACTGGTGGGTACAGGTCTGTCACTGTATTGCACTAGGATACAGTACTGGTGGGCACAGATCTGTCACTATAACACTGGGGTACAGTACTGGTGGGGACAGGTCTGTCACTGCATAACATGGGGTTACATTACTGGTGGGTAGAGGTCTGTCACTATTGCACTGGGGTACAGTACTGGTGTGTACAGGTCTGTCACTATTACACTGGGATACAGCACTGGTGGGTACAGGTCTGTCACTATTACACTGGGACACAGTACTGGTGGGTACAGGTATGTCACTGTATACCGCGGGGGTACAGTACTGGTGGGTACAGGTATGTCACTGTATAACATTGGGGTACAGAACTGGTGGGTACAGGTTTGTCACTGTATAACACTGGGGTACAGTACTAGTGGGTACAGGTCTGTCACTATAACACTGGGGTACAATACTGGTGGGTACAGGTCTCTCACTGTATAACACTGGGGTACATTACTGGTGCGTACAGGTCTGTCACTGTATAACACTGGGGTACAGTACTGGTGTGTACAGGTCTATCACTGTATAACACTGGGGTACAGTACCGGACTGTACAGGTTTGTCACTGTATAACATTGGGGTACAGTACTGGTGGGTACAGGTCTGTCACTGTGTACCTTTGGGGTACAGTACTGGTGGGGACAGGGCTGTCACTATTACACTGGGGTACAGTACTGGTGGTGACAGGTCTGTCACTGTATTACACTGGGACACAGTACTGGTGGGTTCAGGTCTGTCACTGTATTACACTGGGATACACTACTGGTGGGTACAGGTCTGTCACTGTATTACACTGGGATACAGTACTGGTGGGTACAGGTCCGTCATTGTATTACACTGGGGTACAGTACAGGTGTGTACAGGTCTGTCACTGTATACCATTTGGGTACAGTACTGGTGGGGACAGGTCTGTCACTATTACACTGGGGTACAGTACTGGTGGGGACAGGTCTGTCACTGTATTACACTGGGCTACAGCACTGGTGGGATCAGGTCTGTCACTGTTTTACACGGGTACAGTAATGGTGGGTACAGGTCTGTCATTATATTTCGCTTGGGACAGTACTGGTGGGTACAGGTCTGTCACTGTATAACACTGGGGTACAGCACTGGTGGGTACAGGTCTGTCACTGTATACCATTGGGGTTCAGTACTGGTGGGGACAGGTCTGTCATTATTCCACTGGGGTACAGCACTGGTGGGGACAGGTCTGTCACTGTATTACACTGCGATACAGCACTGGTGGGTTCAGGTCTGTCACGGTTTTACACGGGTACAGTAGTGGTGGGTACAGGTCTGTCACTGTATACCATTGGGGTACAGTACTGGTGGGGACAGGTCTGTCATTGTGTTGCACTGGGATACAGTACTGTTGGGTACAGGTCTGTCACTGTATAACACTGGGGTACAGAACTGGTGGGCACAGGTCTGTCACTGTATAACACTGGGATACAGTACTGGTGGGTACAGGTCTGTCACTGTATAACATTGGTACAGAACTGTTGGGCACAGATCTGTCACTATAACACTGGGGTACAGTATTGGTGGTTACAGGTCTGTCACTGTATAACACTGGGATACAGTACTGGTGGGTACAGGTCTGTCACTGTATAACAGTGGGGTACAGAAATGGTGGGTACAGGTTTGTCACTGTATAACACTGCGATACAGTACTGGTGGGTACAGGTCTATCACTGTATAACACTGGTGTACAGTACTGGTAGGGACAGGTCTGTCACTGTATAACACTGGTACAGAACTGTTGGGCACAGATCTGTCACTATAACACTGGGGTACAGTACTGGTGGATACAAGCCTGTCACTGTATAACACTGGGGTACAGTATTGGTGGTTACAGGTCTGTCACTGTATAACACTGGGGTACACTACTGGTGGGTACAGGTCCGTCACTATATTACACTGGTATTCAGTGCTGGTGGGTACATGTCTGTCACTGTATAACACTGGGGTACTGTGCTGGTGGGCACAGTCCAGTCACTGTATAAGACTGGGGTACAGTACTGGTGGGGACAGGTCTGTCACTGAATAATGCGGGTACAGTACTGGTGTGTACAGGTCTGTCACTGTATAACACTGGGGTGCAGTACTGGTGGGTACAGGTCTGTTATTGTATAACACTGGGGTAAAGTACTGGTGGGTACAGGTCTGTCACTGTATAACAGTGGGGTACAGAAATGGTGGGTACAGGTTTGTCACTGTATAACACTGCGATACAGTACTGGTGGGTACAGGTCTATCACTGTATAACACTGGTGTACAGTACTGGTAGGGACAGGTCTGTCACTGTATAACACTGGTACAGAAATGTTGGGCACAGATCTGTCACTATAACACTGGGCTACTGTGCTGGTGGGTACAGACCAGTCACTGTATAACACTGGGGTACAGTATTGGTGGTTAGAAGTCTGTCACTGTATAACACTGGTACTGAACTGCTGGGTACAGGTCTGTCACTGTATAACACTGGGGTACAGAACTGGTGGGCACAGGTCTGTCACTGTATAACACTGGTGTACAGTACTGGTAGGGACAGGTCTGTCACTGTATAACACTGGTACAGAAATGTTGGGCACAGATCTGTCACTATAACACTGGGGTACTGTGCTGGTGGGTACAGGTCTGTCACTATTACACTGGGGTACAGCACTGGTGGGGACAGGTCAGTCACTGTATTACACTGGGATACAGCACTGGTGGGTTAATGTCTGTCACTGTTTTACAGTGGGGTACAGAAATGGTGGGTACAGGTTTGTCACTGTATAACATTGGGGTACAGTACTGGTGGGTACAGGTCTGTCACTGTATACCATTGGGGTACAGTACTGGTGGGGACAGGTCTGTCACTGTTTTACACGGGTACAGTACTGGTGGGTACAGGTCTGTCACTGTATACCATTGGGGTACAGTACTGGTGGGGACAGGTCTGTCACTATTACACTGGGGTACAGCACTGGTGGGGACAGGTCAGTCACTGTATTACACTGGGATACAGCACTGGTGGGTTAATGTCTGTCACTGTTTTACACGGGTACAGTAATGGTGGGTACAGGTCTGTCACTGTATAACACTGAGGTACAGTACTGGTGGGTACAGGTCTGTCACGTATTACACTGGGATACAGTACTGGTGGGTACAGGTCTGTCACTGTATAACACTGGTACAGAACTGGTGGGCACAGGTCTGTCACTATAACACTGGGGTACAGTACTGGTGGATACAAGTCTGTCACTGTATAACACTGGGGTACAGAACTGATGGGTCCAGGTTTGTCACTGTATAACACTGGGGTATAGTACTGGTGGGTACAGGTCTGTCACTGTATAACACTGGGATACAGTACTGGTGGGTACAGGTCTGTCACTGTATAACAGTGGGGTACAGAAATGGTGGGTACAGTTTTGTCACTGTATAACACTGCGGTACAGTACTGGTGGGTACAGGTCTATCAATGTATCACACTGGGGTACAGTACTAGTAGGGACAGGTCTATTACTGTATAACACTGGGGTACAGTACTGGTGGGTACCAGGTCTGTCACTGTATAACACTGGGATTCAGTGCTGGTTGGTACAGATCTGTCACTGTATTACACTGGGTTTCAGTACTGGTGGGTACAGGTCTGTCACTGTATAACACTGGGGTACTGTGCTGGTGGGTACAGTCCAGTCACTGTATAACACTGGGGTACAGTACTGGTGGGGACAGGTCTGTCACTATTACACTGGGATACAGTACTGGTGTGTACTGGTCTGTCACTGTATAACACTGGGATACAGTACTGGTGGGTACAGGTCTGTCACTGCATTACACTGGGTTTCAGTACTGGTGGGTACAGGTCTGCAACTGTATAACAGTGGGGTACAGTACTGGAGGTTACAGGTCTGTCACTATTACACTGGGATACAGCACAGATGGGTACAGGTCTGTCACTTTATTTCACTGGGATACAGTACTGGTGGGTACAGGTCTGTCACTGTATAACACTGGGATACAGTACTGGTGGGTACAGGTCTGTCACTGTATAACACTGGGATACAGTACTGGTGGGTACAGGTCTGTCACTGTATAACACTGGGATACAGTACTGGTGGGTACAGGTCTGTCACTTCATTACACTGGGATACAGTACTGGTGGGTACAGGTCTGTCACTGTATTACACTGGGTACAGTACTGGTGGGTACAGGTCTGTCACTTCATTACACTGGGATACAGTAATGGTGGGTACACGTCTGTCACTGTAGTACACTGGGGTACAGTACTGGTGGGGACAAGTTTGTCACTGTATAACGGGTACAGTACTGGTGGGTACAGGTCTGTCACTGTATAACACTGGGTTACACTACTGGTGGGTACAGGTCTGTCACTGAATAACACTGGGGTACAGGTCTGTCACTGTATTACACTTGGATACAGCACTGCTGGGTACAGGTCTGTCACTGCATTACATTGGAATACAGTACTGGTGGGTACAGGTCTGTCACTGCATAACACGGGATAACATTACTGATGGGTACAGGTCTGTCACTGTATTACACTGGGGTACAGTACTGTCACTGCATAACACTGGGGTACAGTACTGGTGGGTACAGGTCTGTCTCTGTATAACACTAGGGTACAGTACTGGATGGTACAGGTCTGTCACTATACAACACCGGGGTACAGTACTGGTGGGTACAAGTGTGTCACCGTATAACAATGGGGTACAGTACTGGTGGGGACAGGTCTGTCACTGTATAACACTGGGGTACAGAAGATGGGTACAGTTCTGTCATTGTATTCCACTGGGATACAGAACTGGTGGGTACAGGTCTGTCACTGTATTGCACTAGGATACAGTACTGGTGGGCACAGATCTGTCACTGCATAACACGGGATAACATTACTGGTGGGTACAGGTCTGTCACTGTATTACACTGGGGTACAGTACTGGTGGGTACAGGTCTGTCACTGTGTAACACTGGGGTACAGTACTGGATGGTACAGGTCTGTCACTATATAACACCGAGGTACAGTACTGGTGGGTACAAGTGTGTCACCGTATAACAATGGGGTACAGTACTGGTGGGGACAGGTCTGTCACTATTACACTGGGGTACAGTACTGGTGGGAACAGGTCTGTCACTGTACAACACTGGGGTACAGTACTGGTGGGTACAGGTCTGTCACTGTATTGCACTAGGATACAGTACTGGTGGGCATAGATCTGTCACTATAACACTGGGGTACAGTACTGGTGGGGACAGGTCTGTCACTGCATAACATGGGGTTACATTACTGGTGGGTAGAGGTCTGTCACTATTACACTTGGGTACAGTACTGGTGGGTACAGGTCTGTCACTGTATAACACTGGGGTACAGTACTGGTGGGGACAGGTCTGTCACTGCATAACATGGGGTTACATTACTGGTGGGTAGAGGTCTGTCACTATTACACTGGGGTACAGTACTGGTGGGTACAGGTCTGTCACTATTACACTGGGATACAGCACTGGTGGGTACAGGTCTGTCACTATTACACTGGGATACAGTACTGGTGGGTACAGGTATGTCACTGTATAACACTGGGGTACAGTACTGGTGGGTACAGGTCTGTCACTGTATAACATTGGGGTACAGTACTGGTGGGTACAGGTCTGTCACTGTATAACACTGGGGTACAGTACTGGTGGGTACAGGTCTGTCACTGTATAACATTGGGGTACAGTACTGGTGGGTACAGGTCTGTCACTGTATAACATTGGGGTACAGTACTGGTGGGTACAGGTCTGTCACTGCATAACACTGGGGTACAGAACTGGTGGGTACAGGTTGTCACTGTATAACAATGGGGTACAGTACTAGTGGGTACAGGTCTGTCACTATAACACTGGGGTACAATACTGGTGGGTACAGGTCTCACTGTATAACACTGGGGTACATTACTGGTACGTACAGGTCTGTCACTGTATAACACTGGGGTACAGTACTGGTGTGTACAGGTCTATCACTGTATATCTTTGGGGTACAGTACTGGTGGGGACAGGGCTGTCACTATTACACTGGGGTACAGTACTGGTGGTGACAGGTCTGTCACTGTATTACACTGGGATACAGCACTGGTGGGTTCAGGTCTGTCACTGTTTTACACGGGTACAGTAATGGTGGGTACAGGTCTGTCACTATTACACTGGGGTACAGTACTGGTGGGTACAGGGCTGTCACTGTATAACACTGGGGTACAGCACTGTTGGGTACAGGTCTGTCACTCTATACCATTGGGGTACAGTACTGGTGGGTTCAGGTCTGTCACTGTTTTACACCGGGGCAGTAATGGTGGGGACAGGTCTGTCACTGCATAACATGGGGATACATTACTGGTGGGTACAGGTCTGTCACTATTACACTGGGATACAGTACTGGTGGGTACAGGTCCGTCACTGTATTACACTGGGGTACAGTACTGGTGGGTACAGGTCTGTCACTGTATACCATTTGGGTACAGTACTGGTGGGGACAGGTCTGTCACTATTACACGGGGGTACAGTACTGGTGGGGACAGGCCTGTCACTGTATTACACTGGGATACAGCACTGGTGGGATCAGGTCTGTCACTGTTTTACACGGGTACAGTAATGGTGGGTACAGGTCTATCACTGTATTTCGCTTGGGTACAGTACTGGTGGGTACAGGTCTGTCACTGTATAACACTGGGGTACAGTACTGGTGGGGACAGGTCTGTCACTATTACACGGGGGTACAGTACTGGTGGGGACAGGTCTGTCACTATTACACTGGGGTACAGCACTGGTGGGTACAGGTCTGTCACTGTATTACACTGCGATACAGCACTGGTGGGTTCAGGTCTGTCATGGTTTTACACGGGTACAATAATGGTGGGTACAGTTCTGTCACTGTATAACACTGGGGTACACTACTGGTGGGTACAAGTCTGTCACTGAATAACACTGGGGTACAGTACTGTTGGGTACAGGTCTGTCACTGTATTACACTGGGATACAGTACTGGTGGGTACAGGTCCGCCACTGTATTACACTGGGGTACAGTACTGGTGTGTACAGGTCTCTCACTGTATAGCATGGGTACAGTACTGGTATGTACAGGTCTGTCACTGTATAACATTGGGGTACAGTACTGGTGGGTACAGGTCTGTCACTGTATACCATTGGGGTACAGTACTGGTGGGGACAGGTCTATCACTATTACACTGGGGTACAGTACTGGTGGGGACAGGTCTGTCACTGTATTACACTGGGATACAGCACTGGTGGGCTCAGGTCTGTCACTGTTTTACACGGGTACAGTAATGGTGGGTACAGGTCTGTCACTGTATTACACGGGTACAGTACTGGTGGGTACAGGGCTGTCACTGTATAACACTGGGGTACAGCACAGGTGGGTACAGGTCTGTCACTGTATACCATTGGGGTACAGTACTGGTGGGGACAGGTCTGTCATTGTATTGCACTGGGATACATTACTGTTGGGTACAGGTCTGTCACTGTATAACACTGGGGTACAGAACTGGTGGGCACAGGTCTGTCACTGTATAACACTGGGATACAGTACTGGTGGGTACAGGTCTGTCACTGTATAACACTGGTACAGAACTGTTGGGCACAGATCTGTCACTATAACACTGGGGTACATGATTGGCGGTTACAGGTCTGTCACTGTATAACACTGGGATACAGTACTGGTGGGTACAGGTCTGTCACTGTATAACAGTGGGGTACAGAAATGGTGGGTACAGGTTTGTCACTGTATAACACTGCGATACAGTACTGGTGTGTACAGGTCTAACACTGTATAACACTGGTGTACAGTACTGGTAGGGACAGGTCTGTCACTATAACACTTGTACAGAACTGTTGGGCACAGATCTGTCACTATAACACTGGGGTACAGTACTGGTGGATACAAGCCTGTCACTGTATAACACTGGGGTACACTACTGGTGGGTACAGGTCTGTCACTGTATTACACTGGGATACAGTACTGGTGGCTACAGGTCTGTCACTTCATGACACTGGGATACAGTACTGGTGTGTACAGGTCTGTCACTGTATTACACTGGGATACAGCACTGGTGTGTACAGGTCTGTCACTGTATAACACTGGGGTGCAGTACTGGTGGGTACAGGTCTGTCACTGTATAACACTGGGGTACATGACTGGTGGGTACAGGTCTGTCACTGTATTACACTGGGATACAGTACTTGTGGGTACAGGTCTGTCACTTCATTACACTGGGATACAGTACTGGTGGGTATAGGTCTGTCACTGTATTACACTGGGATACAGCACTGGTGGGTACAGGTCTGTCACTGTATAACATTGGGGTACAGTACTGGTGGATACAAGTCTGTCACTGTATAACACTGAGGTACAGTAAAGCTGGGTACAGGTCTGTCACTGTATTACACTGGGGTACAGTACTCGTGGGGACAGGTCTGTCACTGCATAACACGGGCTAACATTACTAGTGGGTACAGGTCTGTCACTGTATACCATTGGGGTACAGTACTGGTGGGGACAGGTCTGTCATTGTATTGCACTGGGATACATTACTGTTGGGTACAGGTCTGTCACTGTATAACACTGGGGTACAGAACTGGTGGGCACAGGTCTGTCACTGTATAACACTGGGATACAGTACTGGTGGGTACAGGTCTGTCACTGTATAACACTGGTACAGAACTGTTGGGCACAGATCTGTCACTATAACACTGGGGTACATGATTGGCGGTTACAGGTCTGTCACTGTATAACACTGGGATACAGTACTGGTGGGTACAGGTCTGTCACTGTATAACAGTGGGGTACAGAAATGGTGGGTACAGGTTTGTCACTGTATAACACTGCGATACAGTACTGGTGTGTACAGGTCTAACACTGTATAACACTGGTGTACAGTACTGGTAGGGACAGGTCTGTCACTATAACACTTGTACAGAACTGTTGGGCACAGATCTGTCACTATAACACTGGGGTACAGTACTGGTGGATACAAGCCTGTCACTGTATAACACTGGGGTACACTACTGGTGGGTACAGGTCTGTCACTGTATTACACTGGGGTACAGTACTGGTGGGTACAGGTCTGTCACTGTCTAACATTGGGGGACAGTACTGGTGGATACAAGTCTGTCATTGTATAACACTGGTGTACAGTACTGGTGGGTACAGGTCTGTTATTGTATAACACTGGGGTAAAGTACTGGTGGGTACAGGTCTGTCACTGCATAACACGGGCTAACATTACTAGTGGGTACAGGTCTGTCACTGAATAACACTGGGATACAGTACTGGTGGGTACAGGTCTGTTACTGTATAATACTTGGGTACAATATGCTGGGTATAGTTCTGTCACTGTATAACACAGGTACAGAACTGGTGGGTACAGGTCTGTCACTGTATAGCACGGGTACAGTACTGGTGCGTACAGGTCTGTCACTGTATAACATTGGGGTACAGTACTGGTGGGTACAGGTCTGTCACTGTATAACATTGGGGTACAGTACTGGTGTGTACAGGTCTGTCACTGTATAACACTGGTGTACAGTACTGGTGGGTACAGGTCTGTTATTGTATAACACTGGGGTAAAGTACTGGTGGGTACAGGTCTGTCACTGTATAACACTGGGGTACAGCACTGGTGGGTACAGGTCTGTCACTGTAACATTGGGGTACAGTACTGGTGGATACAAGTCTGTCACTGTATAACACTGGTACAGAACTGTTGGGCACAGATCTGTCACTATAACACTGGGGTACAGTACTGGTGGATACAAGCCTGTCACTGTATAACACTGGGGTACAGTACTGGTGGGTACAGGTCTGTCACTTCATTACACTGGGATACAGTACTGGTGGGTACAGGTCTGTCACTGCATAACACTGGGGTGCAGTACTGGTGGGTACAGGTCTGTCACTGTATAACACTGGGGTACATGACTGGTGGGTACAGGTCTGTCACTGTATTACACTGGGATACAGTACTGGTGGGTACAGGTCTGTCACTGTATTAGACTGGGATACAGCACTGGTGGGTACAGGTCTGTCACTGTATAACATTGGGGTACAGTACTGGTGGATACAAGTCTGTCACTGTATAACATTGGGGTACAGTACTGGTGGGTACAGGTCTGTTACTGTATACCTTTGGGGTACAGTACTGGTGGGGACAGGGCTGTCACTATTACACTGGGGTACAGTACTGGTGGTGACAGGTCTGTCACTGTATTACACTGGGATACAGCACTGGTGGGTTCAGGTCTGTCACTGTTTTACACGGGTACAGTAATGGTGGGTACAGGTCTGTCACTGTTTTACACGGGTACACTAATGGTGGGTACAGGTCTGTCAATATTACACTGGGGTACAGTACTGGTGGGTACAGGGCTGTCACTGTATAACACTGGGGTACAGCACTGATGGGCACAGGTCTGTCACTCTATACCATTGGGGTACAGGACTGGTGGGTTCAGGTCTGTCACTGTATTACACTGGGGTACAGTACTGGTGGGGACAAGTTTGTCAATGTATTACACTGGGGTACAGTACTGGTGTGTACAGGTCTCTCACTGTATAGCACGGGTACAGTACTGGTGTGTACAGGTCTGTCACTGTAACATTGGGGTACAGTACTGGTGGGTACAGGTCTGTCACTGTATACCATTGGGGTACAGTACTGGTGGGGACAGGTCTGTCACTGTATAACACTGGGGTACAGCACTGGTGGGTACAGGTCTGTCACTGTATACCATTGGGGTACAGTACTGGTGGGGACAGGTCTGTCACTATTACACTGGGGTACAGCACTGGTGGGGACAGGTCTGTCACTGTATTACACTGGGATACAGCACTGGTGGGTTCAGGTCTGTCACTGTTTTACACGGGTACAGTAATGGTGGGTACACGTCTGTCACTGTAGTGCACTGGGGTACAGTACTGGTGGGGACAAGTTTGTCACTGTATAACGGGTACAGTACTGCTGGGTACAGGTCTGTCACTGTATAACACTGGGGTACACTACTGGTGGGTACAGGTCTGTCACTGAATAACACTGGGGTACAGTAATGGTGGGTACAGGTCTGTCACTGTATTACACTTGGATACAGCACTGCTGGGTACAGGTCTGTCACTGCATTACATTGGAATACAGTACTGGTGGGTACAGGTCTGTCACTGCATAACACGGGATAACATTACTGATGGGTACAGGTCTGTCACTGTATTACACTGGGGTACAGTACCGTCACTGCATAACAGTGGGGTACAGTACTGGTGGGTACAGGTCTGTCTCTGTATAACACTAGGGTACAGTACTGGATGGTACAGGTCTGTCACTATACAACACCGGGGTACAGTACTGGTGGGTACAAGTGTGTCACCGTATAACAATGGGGTACAGTACTGGTGGGGACAGGTCTGTCACTGTATAACAATGGGGTACAGTACTGGTGGGGACAGGTATCTCACTGTATAACACTGGGGTACAGAAGATGGGTACAGTTCTGTCATTGTATTCCACTGGGATACAGAACTGGTGGGTACAGGTCTGTCACTGTATTGCACTCGGATACAGTACTGGTGGGCACAGATCTGTCACTATAACACTGGGGTACAGTACTGGTGGGGACAGGTCTGTCACTGCATAACATGGGGTTACATTACTGGTGGGTAGAGGTCTGTCACTATTACACTGGGGTACAGTACTGGTGGGTACAGGTCTGTCACTATTACACTGGGATACAGCACTGGTGGGTACAGGTCTGTCACTATTACACTGGGATACAGTACTGGTGGGTACAGGTATGTCACTGTATACCGCGGGGGTACAGTACTGGTGGGTACAGGTATGTCACTGTATAACATTGGGGTACAGTACTGGTGGGTACAGGTCTGTCACTGTATAACATTGGGGTACAGTACTGGTGGGTACAGGTCTGTCACTGTATAACACTGGGGTACAGGACTGGTGGGTACAGGTCTGTCACTATAACACTGGGGTACAATACTGGTGGGTACAGGTCTCTCACTGTATAACACTGGGGTACATTACTGGTGCGCACAGGTCTGTCACTGTATAACACTGGGGTACAGTACTGGTGTGTACAGGTCTATCACTGTATAACACTGGGGTACAGTACCGGACTGTACAGGTCTGTCACTGTATAACATTGGGGTACAGTACTGGTGGGTACAGGTCTGTCACTGTGTACCTTTGGGGTACAGTACTGGTGGGGACAGGGCTGTCACTATTACACTGGGGTACAGTACTGGTGGTGACAGGTCTGTCACTGTATAACACTGGGATACAGTACTGGTGGGTTCAGGTCTGTCACTGCTTTACACCGGGGCAGTAATGGTGGGTACAGGTCTGTCACTGTATTACACTGGGATACAGCACTGGTGGGTACAGGTCTGTCACTGTATTACACTGGGATACACTACTGGTGGGTACAGGTCTGTCACTGTATTACACTGGGATACAGTACTGGTGGGTACAGGTCCGTCACTGTATTACACTGGGGTACAGTACTGATGTGTACAGGTCTCTCACTGTATAGCACGGGTACAGTACTGGTGTGTACAGGTCTGTCACTGTATAACATTGGGGTATAGTACTGGTGGGTACAGGTCTGTCACTGTATACCATTTGGGTACAGTACTGGTGGGGACAGGTCTGTCACTATTACACTGGGGTACAGTACTGGTGGGGACAGGTCTGTCACTGTATTACACTGGGATACAGCACTGGTGGGATCAGGTCTGTCACTGTTTTACACGGGTACAGTAATGGTGGGTACAGGTCTGTCACTGTATTTCGCTTGGGACAGTACTGGTGGGTACAGGTCTGTCACTGTATAACACTGGGGTACAGCACTGGTGGGTACAGGTCTGTCACTGTATACCATTGGGGTTCAGTACTGGTGGGGACAGGTCTGTCACTATTCCACTGGGGTACAGCACTGGTGGGGACAGGTCTGTCACTGTATTACACTGCGATACAGCACTGGTGGGTACAGGTCTGTCACTGTATACCATTGGGGTACAGTACTGGTGGGGACAGGTCTGTCATTGTGTTGCACTGGGATACAATACTGTTGGGTACAGGTCTGTCACTGTATAACACTGGGGTACAGAACTGGTGGGCACAGGTCTGTCACTGTATAACACTGGGATACAGTACTGGTGGGTACAGGTCTGTCACTGTATAACACTGGTACAGAACTGTTGGGCACAGATCTGTCACAATAACACTGGGGTACAGTATTGGTGGTTACAGGCCTGTCACTGTATAACACTGGGATACAGTACTGGTGGGTACAGGTCTGTCACTGTATAACAGTGGGGTACAGAAATGGTGGGTACAGGTTTGTCACTGTATAACACTGCGATACAGTACTGGTGGGTACAGGTCTATCACTGTATAACACTGGTGTACAGTACTGGTAGGGACAGGTCTGTCACTGTATAACACTGGTACAGAACTGTTGGGCACAGATCTGTCACTATAACACTGGGGTACAGTACTGGTGGATACAAGCCTGTCACTGTATAACACTGGGGTACAGTATTGGTGGTTACAGGTCTGTCACTGTATAACACTGGTACAGAACTGTTGGGTACAGGTCTGTCACTGTATAACACTGGGGTACACTACTGGTGGGTACAGGTCCGTCACTATATTACACTGGTATTCAGTGCTGGTGGGTACATGTCTGTTACTGTATAACACTGGGGTACTGTGCTGGTGGGTACAGTCCAGTCACTGTATAACACTGGGGTGCAGTCCTGGTGGGTACAGGTCTGTCACTGTATAACACTGGGGTACATGACTGGTGGGTACAGGTCTGTTACTGTATAACACTGGGGTACTGTGCTGGTGGGTACAGTCCAGTCACTGTATAACACTGGGATACAGTACTGGTGGGTACAGGTCTGTCACTGTATTACACTGGGATACAGCACTGGTGGGTACAGGTCTGTCACTGTATAACACGGGCTAACATTACTAGTGGGTACAGCTCTGTCACTGTATTACACTGGGGTACAGTACTGGTGGGTACAGGTCTGTCACTGCATAACACTGGGGTATAGTACTGGTGGGGACAGGTCTGTCACTGTATAACATTGGGGTGCAGTACTGGTGGGTACAGGTCTGTCTCTGTATTACACTGGGGTACAGTACTGGTGGGGACAGGTCTGTCACTGTATAACATTGGGGTACAGCACTGGTGGGTACAGGTCTGTCTCTGTATTACACTGGGATACACTACTGGTGGGTACAGGTCCGTCACTGTATTACACTGGGGTACAGTACTGGTGGGTACAGGTCTGTCACTCTATACCTTTGGGGTACAGTACTGGTGGGGACAGGGCTGTCACTATTACACTGGAGTACAGTACTGGTGGTGACCGGTCTGTCACTGTATTACACTGGGGTACAGTACTGGTGTGTACAGGGCTGTCACTGTATTACACTGGGATACACTACTGGTGGGTACAGGTCTGTCACTGTATTACACTGGGATACAGCACTGGTGGGTACAGGGCTGTCACTGTATTACACTGGGATACACTACTGGTGGGTACAGGTCTGTCACTGTATTACACTGGGGTACAGTACTGGTGGGGACAAGTTTGTCACTGCATAACACTGGGGTACAGTACTGGTGGGTACAGGTCTATCACTGTATAACACTGGGGTACACTACTGCTGGGTACAGGTCTGTCACTGAATAACACTGGGGTACAGTACTGGTGGGTACAGGTATGTCACTGTATTACACTGGGATACAGTACTGGTGGGTACAGGTCTGTCACTGTATTACACTGGGGTACAGTACTGGTGTGTACAGGTCTGTCACTGTTTTACACGGGTACAGTAATGGTGGGTACAGGTCTGTCACTGTATTAAGCTGGGGTACAGTACTGGTGGGTACAGGTCTGTCACTGTATAACACTGGGGTACAGCACTGGTGGGTACAGATCTGTCACTGTATACCATTGGGGTACAGTACTGGTGGGGACAGGTCTTTCACTATTACACTGGGGTACAGCACTGGTGAGGACAGGTCTGTCACTGTATTACACTGGGATACGGCACTGGTGGGTCCAGGTCTGTCACTGTTTTACACGGGTACAGTAATGGTGGGTACACGTCTGTCACTGTAGTACACTGGGGTACAGTACTGGTGGGGACACGTTTGTCACTGTATAACACTGGGGTACAGTACTGGTTGGTACAGGTCTGTCACTGTATAACACTGGGGTACACTACTGGTGGGTACAGGTCTGTCACTGTATTACACTGGGGTACAGTACTGGTGGGTCCAGGTCTGTCACTGCATAACACTGGGGTACAGTACTGGTGGGTACAGGTCTGTCTCTGTATAACACGAGGGTACAGTACTGGATGGTACAGGTCTGTCACTATATAACACCGGGGTACAGTACTGGTGGGTACAAGTGTGTCACCGTATAACACTGGGGTACAGAAGATGGGTACAGTTCTGTCATTGTATTCCACTGGGATACAGAACTGGTGGGTACAGGTCTGTCACTGTATAACACTGGGGTACAGTACTGGTGGGGACAGGTCTGTCACTATTACACTGGGGTACAGTACTGGTGGGAACAGGTCTGTCACTCTACAACACTGGGGTACAGTACTGGTGGGTACATATACCGCGGGGGTACAGTACTGGTGGGTACAGGTATGTCACTGTATAACACTGGGGTACAGTACTGGTGGGTACAGGTCTGTCACTGTATAACATTGGGGTACAGTACTGGTGGGTACAGGTCTGTCACTGTATAACATTGTGGTACAGTACTGGTGGGTACAGGTCTGTCACTGTAACACTGGGGTACAGAACTGGTGGGTACAGGTTTGTCACTGTATAACACTGGGGTACAGTACTAGTGGGTACAGGTCTGTCACTATAACACTGGGGTACAATACTTGTGGGTACAGGTCTCTCACTGTATAACACTGGGGTACATTACTGGTGCGTACAGGTCTGTCACTGCATAACACTGGGGTACAGTACTGGTGTGTACAGTTCTATCACTGTATACCTTTGGGGTACAGTACTGGTGGGGACAGGGCTGTCACTATTGCACTGGGGTACAGTACTGGTGTGTACAGTTCTATCACTCTATACCATTGTGGTACAGTACTGGTGGGTTCAGGTCTGTCACTGTTTTACACCGGGGCAGTAATGGTGGGTACAGATCTGTCACTGTATTACACTGGGTTACAGTACTGGTGGGGACAGGTCTGTCACTGCATAACATGGGGATACATTACTGGTGGGTACAGCTCTGTCACTATTACACTGGGATACAGTACTGGTGGGTACAGGTCCGTCACTGTATTACACTGGGGTACAGTACTGGTGTGTACAGGTCTCTCACTGTATAGCACGGGTACAGTACTGGTGTGTACTGGTCTGTCACTGCATTACACTGGGTTTCAGTACTGGTGGGTACAGGTCTGTCACTATTACACTGGGATACAGTACTGGTGTGTACTGGTCTGTCACTGTATAACACTGGTGTACAGTACTGGTGGGTACAGGTCTGTTATTGTATAACACTGGGGTAAAGTACTGGTTGGTACAGGTCTGTCACTGTATAACACTGGGGTACTTTACTGGTGGGTACAGTTCTGTCACTGTATAACACTGGGATACAGCACTGGTGGGTACAGGTCTGTCACTGTCTTACACTGGGATACAGCACTGGTGGGTACAGGTCTCTCACTTTATTACACTGGGATACAGTACTGGTGGGTACAGGTCTGTCACTGCATTACACTGGGATACAGTACTGGTGGGTACAGGTCTGTCACTGTCTTACACTGGGATACAGCACTGGTGGGTACAGGTCTGTCACTGTATAACATTGGGGTACAGTACTGGTGGATACAAGTCTGTCACTGTATAACACTGGGGAACAGTAAAGCTGGGTACAGGTCTGTCACTGCATTACACTGGGGTACAGTATTCGTGGGGACAGGTCTGTCACTGCATAACACGGGCTAACATTACTAGTGGGTACAGGTCTGTCACTGAATAACACTGGGATACAGTACTGGTGGGCACTGGTCTGTTACTGTATAACACTTGGGTACAATATGCTGGGTATAGGTCTGTCACTGTATAACACAGGTACAGTACTGGTGGGTACAGGTCTGTCACTGTATAGCACGGGTACAGTACTGGTGCGTACAGGTCTGTCACTGTATAACATTGGGGTACAGTACTGGTGGGTACAGGTCTGTCACTGTATAACATTGGGGTACAGTACTGGTGGGTACAGGTCTGTCACTGTATAACATTGGGGTACATTACTGGTGCGTACAGGTCTGTCACTATATACCTTTGGGGTACAGTACTGGTGGGGACAGGTCTGTCACTATTACACTGGGGCACAGCACTGGTGGGGACAGGTCCGTCACTGTATTACACTGGGATACAGCACTGGTTGGTTCAGGTCTGTCACTGTTTTACACGGGGGCAGTAATGGTGGGTACAGGTCTGTCACTGTATTACACTGGGATACAGCACTGGTGGGTACAGATCTGTCACTGTATTACACTGGTGTACAGTACTGGTGGGGACAAGTCTGTCACTGCACAACATGGGGTTACATTACTGGTGGGTATAGGTCTGTCACTATTACACTGGGGTACAGTACTGGTGGGTACAGGTCTGTCACTATTACACTGGGATACAGCACTGGTGGGTACAGGTCTGTCACTATTACACTGGGATACAGTACTGGTGGGTACAGGTATGTCACTGTATTACCACGGGGGTACAGTACTGGTGGGTACAGGTATGTCACTGTATTACACTGGGGTACAGTACGAGTGGGTACAGGTCTGTCAATGTATAACATTGGGGTACAGTACTGGTGGGCACAGGTCAGTCACTGTATAACACTGGGGTACAGAACTGGTGGGTACAGGTTTGTCACTGTATAACACTGGGGTACATTACTGGTGCATACAGGTCTGTCACTGTATAACACTGGGGTACAGTACTGGTGTGTACAGGTCTATCACTGTATAACACTGGGGTACAGTACCGGAGTGTACAGGTCTGTCACTGTATAACATTGGGGTACAGTACTGGTGGGTACAGGTCTGTCACTGTATACCTTTGGGGTACAGTACTGGTGGGGACAGGGCTGTCACTATTACACTGGGGTACAGTACTGGTGGCGACTGGTCTGTCACTGCATTACACTGGGATACAGCACTGGTGGGTTCAGGTCTGTCACTGTTTTACACGGGTACAGTAATGGTGGGCACAGGTCAGTCACTATTACATTGGGGTACAGCACTGGTGGGTACAGGTCTGTCGCTGTATTACACTGCGATACACTACTGGTGGGTACAGGTCTGTCACTGTATTACACTGGGGTACAGTACTGGTGGGGACAAGTCTGTCACTATATAACACTGGGGTACAGTACTGGTGGGTACAGGGCTGTCCCTGTATAACACTGGGGTACAGCACTGGTGGGTACAGGTCTGTCACTCTATACCATTGGGGTACAGTACTGGTGGGTTCAGGTCTGTCACTGTTTTACACGGGGGCAGTAATGGTGGGTACAGGTCTGTCACTGTATTACACTGGGATAGAGCACTGGTGGGTACAGGTCTGTCACTGTATTACACTGGGATACACTACTGGTGGGTACAGGTCTGTCACTGTATTACACTGGGGTACAGTACTGGTGGGGACAAGTCTGTCACTATATAACACTGGGGTACAGTACTGGTGGGGACAAGTCTGTCACTGCATTACACTGGGATACAGTACTGGTGGGTACTGGTCTGTCACTGTATTACACTGGGATACAGCACTGGTGAGTACAGGTCTGTCACTGTGTTGCACTGGGATACAGTACTGGTGGGCACAGGTCTGTCACTATAACACTGGGGTACAGTACTGGTGGGGACAGGTCTATCACTGCATAACATGGGGTTACATTACTGGTGGGTACAGGTCTGTCACTATTAAACTGGGGTACAGTACTGGTGGGTACAGGTCTGTCACTATTACACTGGGATACAGCACTGGTGGGTACAGGTCTGTCACTATTACACTGGGATACAGTACTGGTGGGTACAGGTATGTCACTGTATAACACTGGGGTACAGTACTGGTGGGGACATGTCTGTCAATATTACACTGGGGTACAGTACTGGTGGATACAGGTCTGTCACTGCATTACACTGGGATACAGTACTGGTGGGTACTGGTCTGTCACTGTATTACACTGGGATACAGCACTGGTGGGTACAGGTCTCACAGTATTGCACTGGGATACAGTACTGGTGGGCACAGGTCTGTCACTATAACACTGGGGTACAGTACTGGTGGGGACAGGTCTGTCACTGCATAACATGGGGTTACATTACTGGTGGGTACAGGTCTGTCACTATTACACTGGGGTACAGTACTGGTGGGTACAGGTCTGTCACTATTACACTGGGATACAGCACTGGTGGGTACAGGTATGTCACTGTTACACTGGGATACAGCACTGGTTGGTACAGGTCTGTCACTGTATAACAGTGGGGTACAGAAATGGTGGGTACAGTTTTGTCACTGTATAACACTGCGATACAGTACTGGTGGGTACAGGTCTGTCACTGTAATAACTGGGGTACACTACTTGTGGGTTCAGGTCTGTCACTGTTTTACACGGGTGTTGTAATGGTGTGTCCAGGTCTGTCACTGTATTACGCTGGGGTACAGTACTGGTGGGTACAGGTCTGTCACTGTGTAACACTGGGGTACAGTACTGGTGGGTACAGGTCTGTCACTGTATAACACTGGGGTACAGTACTGGTGGGTACAGGTCTGTCACTGTAGAACACTGGAATACAGTACTGGTGGATACAGGCCTGTCACTATTTAACACTGGGGTACAGTACTGGTGGGTACAGGTCTGTCACTGTATAACATTGGGGAACAGTACTGGTGGGTACAGGTATGTCACTGTATAACACGGGTACAGTACTGGTGGGTACAGGTCTGTCACTGTATAACACTGGGGTACAGTATTGGTGGGTACAGGTCTCTCACTGCAAAGCACTGGGGTACAATACTGGTGGGTAATGGTCTGTCACTGTATGACACTGGGGTACATTACTGGTCGGTGCAGGTCTGACACTGTGTAACACGGGTACAGTACTGGTGGGTGTACTGGTCTGTCACTGTATAGCATTGGGGTACAGTAAGGTGGGAATGGGTCTGTCACTGTATAACACTGGGGTACAGTGCAGATGAGTACAGGTCGATCACAGTATAATACTGTGGAAGAATACTGGTGGGTACAGGTCTGTCACTGTATAACACCGGGGTACAGGAACCTCACTGCATAACACTGTGGTACAGTACTGGTGGGTACAGGTCTGTCACTGTATAACACTGGGATGCAGTACTGATGGGTACAATCTGTCACTGTATAACACTGGGGTACAGGACTGGTGGGTTCAGGTCTGTCACTGCATTACACTTGGATACAGTACTGGTGTGTACAGGTCTGTCACTGTATAACACTGGGGTACAGTACTGGTGGGTACAGGTCTGTCACTGTGCAACACTGGGGTACAGTACTGGTGGGTACAGGTCTGTCACTGTATAACACTGGGGTGCAGTACTGGTGGGTACAATCTGTCACTGTATAACACTGGGGTACAGTACTGGTGGGTACAGGTCTGTCACTGTATAACACTGGGGTACAGTACAGGTGGGTACTGGTCTGTCACTGTATAACATTGAGGTACAGTACTGGTGGGTACAGGTCTGTCACTGTATAACACTGGGGTACAGTACTGCTCGGCACAAGTCTTTCACTGCATAACACTGGGGTACAGTACTGGTGGGAACAGGTCTGTCACTATGACACTGGGATATAGTACTGCTGAGTACAGGTCTGTCATTGTATAACACTGGGGTACAGTACTGGTGAGTACAGGTCTGTCACTGTATAACACTGGGGTACAGTACTGGTGGGTACAGGTCTGTCACTGTATAGCACTGGGGTACAGTACTGGTGTGTACATGTCTCACTGTATAACACTAGGGTACAGTACTGGTGGGTACAGGTCTGTCACTGTATAACACGTGGGTACAGTTCTGTCACTGTATAACACTGGGGTACAGTACTGGTGGGTACAGGTCTGTCACTGTATAACACTGGGGTACAGTACTGGTGGGTACAGGTCTGTCACTATAACACTGGGATACAGTATTGGGTACAGGTCTGTCACTGTATAACATTGAGGTACTGTATTGGTGGGTACAGGTCTATCACTATTACACGGGGATACAGTACTGGTGGGTACAGGTCTGTCACTATATTACACTGGGATACAGTACTGGTGGATACAGGTCTGTCACTGTATAACACTGGGGTACAGAACTGGTGGGTACAGGTCTGTCACTGTATAACACTGGGGTACAGTACTGCTCGGTACAAGTCTTTCACTGCATAAACACTGGGGTACAGTACTGGTGGGTACAGGTATGTCACTATAACACTGGGGTACAGTAATGGTGGGTACAGGTCTGTCACAGTATAATACTGGGGTACAGTACTGGTGGGTACAGGTCTGTCGCTGTATTACACTGTGATACAGTACTGGTGGGTACAGGTCTGTCACTGTATAACACTGGGGTACAGTACTGGTGGGTACAGGTCTGTCACTGTATAACACTGGGGTACAGTACTGGTGGGTACAGGTCTGTCACTTTATAACACTGGGATACAGTACTGGTGGGAACAGGTCTGTCACTATGTCACTGGGGTACAGTACTGGTGGTTACAGGTCTGTCACTGTATAACAATGTGGTATAGTACTGGTGGGTATTGGTTTCTCACTGTTTAATATTGGGGTACAGCACTGGTGGGTACAGGTCTGTCACTATTACACTGGGATACAGTACTGGTGGGTACAGGTCTGTCACTGTATAACACTGGGGTACAGTACTGCTGAGTACAAGTCTTTCACTGGATAACACTGGGGTACATTACTGGTGGGTACAGGTCTGTCACTGTATAACATCGGGGTACAGTACTGGTGGGTACAGGTCTGTCACTGTATAACACGGGGGTACAGAACTGGTGGGTACAGGTCTGGCACTGTATAACACTGGGGTACAGTACTGGTGGGTACAGGTCTGTCACTGTATTCCACTGGGATACAGCACTGGTGGGTACAGGTCTGTCACTGCATAACACTGGGGTGTATGATTGGTGGGAACAGGTCTGTCACTGTATAACACTGCGGTACAGTACCGATGGGCACAGGTCTGTCAATGTATTACACTGGGATAAAGCATTGGTGGGTACAGGTCTGTCACTGTATAACACTGGGGTACGGTATTAGTGGGGACAGGTCTGTCATTGTATAACACTGGGGGACAGTACTAGTGGGTACAGGTCTGTCACTGTATAACATTGGGGTACAGTACTGCTGGGTACAGGTCTGTCACTGTATAACACTGTGGTACAGTACTGGTGGGTACAGGTCTGTCACTGTATTCCACTGGGGTACAGTACTGGTGGGTACAGGTCTGTCACTGTATAACACTGTGGTAGAGTACTGGTGGGTACAGGTCTGTCACTATAACACTGTGGTACAGTACTGGTGGGTACAGGTCTGTCACCGTATAACACTGGGGTACAGTATTGGTGTGTACAGGTCTGTCACTGTATAACACTGGGGTACAGAACTGGTGGGTACAGGTCTGTCACTGTATAACACGGGTACAGAATTGGTGGGTACAGGTCTGTCACTGTATTCCACTGGGATACAGTACTGGTGTGTACAGGTCTGTCACTGTATAACACTGGGGTACAGTACTGGTGGGTACAGGTCTGTCACTGTATTACACTGGGATACAGTACTGGTGAGTACAGGTCTGTCACTGTATAACACTGGGGTATATCTTTGGTGGGAACAGGTCTGTCACTGTATAACACTGGGGTACAGTACTGGTGGGTACAGGCCTGTCACTGTATTACACTGGGATACAGTACTGGTGGGTACAGGTTTGCCACTGTATAACACCGGGGTATATCTTTGGTGGGAACAGGTCTGTCACTGTATAACACTGGGGTACAGTACTGGTGGGTACAGGTCTGTCACTGTATAACAATGTGGTACAGTACTGGTGGGTATAGGTTTCTCACTGTATAATATTGGGGTACAGTGCTGGTGGGTACAGGTTTGTCACTATTACACTGGGATACAGTACTGCTGGGTACAGGTCTGTCACTGTATAACACTGGGGTACAGAACTGGTGGGTACAGGTCTGTCACTGTATTACACTGGGATACAGTACTGGTGAGTACAGGTCTGTCACTGTATAACACTGGGATATATCTTTGGTGGGAACAGGTCTGTCACTGTATAACACTGGGGTACAGTACTGGTGGGTACAGGTCTGTCACTGTATAACAATGTGGTACAGTACTGGTGGGTATAGGTTTCTCACTGTATAATATTGGGGTACAGTACTGGTGGGTACAGGTTTGTCACTATTACACTGGGATACAGTACTGCTGGGTACAGGTCTGTCACTGTATAACACTGGGGTACAGAACTGGTGGGTACAGGTCCGTCACTGTATTACACTGGGATACAGTACTGGTGAGTACAGGTCTGTCACTGTATAACACTGGGGTATATGATTGGTGGGCACAGGTCTGTCACTGTATTACACTGGGATACAGCACTGGTGGGTACAGGTCTGTCACTGTATTACACTGGGATACAGCATTGGTGGGTACAGGTCTGTCACTGTATAGCACTGGGGTACAGTACTGGTGGGTACAGGTCTGTCACTGTATACCATTGGGGTACAGTACTGGTGGGGACCGGTCTGTCACTGTATAACACTGCG
Organism: Pristiophorus japonicus; assembly: GCF_044704955.1. NCBI lineage: Eukaryota > Metazoa > Chordata > Chondrichthyes > Pristiophoridae > Pristiophorus > Pristiophorus japonicus. The sequence goes on from NW_027254003.1 coordinate 224,386, forward strand.
GTACAAATCTGGTTGGTACAGGTCTGTCACTGTATAACACTGGGGTACAGTACTGGTGGATACAGGTCTGTTACTGTATAACACTGGTGCACAGTACTGGTGGGTACAGATCTGTCACTGTATAACACTGGGGTACAGTACTGGTGGGGACAGGTCTGTCACTGACTAACACGGGGGTAAATTATTGGTGGGTACAGGTCTGTCACTGTATAACACTGGGGTACAGTACTGGTGGGGACAGGTCTGTCACTGTATAACGCGGGTACAGTACTGGTGGGTACAGGTCTGTCACTGTATATCACTGATACAGTACTGCTTGGTACAAGTCTTTCACTGTATAACACTGGAGTACAGTACTGGTGGGTACAGGTCTGTCACTTTATACCACTGGGGTACAGAATTGCTGGGTACAGGTCTGTCACTGTATAATACTGGGGTACAGTCCTGTCACAGTATAGCACTGGGGTACAGTACTGGTGGGAACAGGTCTGTCACTTTGACACTGGGGTACAGTACTGGTGGGTACAGGTCTGTCACTGTATAACACTGGGGTACACTACTGGTGGGTACAGGTCTGTCACTGTATAACACTGGGGTACAGTACTGGTGTGTACAGGTCTGTCACTGTATTACACTGGGATACAGTACTGGTGGGTACATGTCTGTCACTATTACACTGGGGGACAGTACTGGTGGGTGCAGGTCTGTCACTGTCTCCCATTGGGGTACAGTACTGGTGGGGACAGGCCTGTCACTGCATAACACGGGGTTAAATTGCTGGTGGGTACAAGTCTGTCACTATTACACTGGGGTACAGCACTGGTGGGTACAGGTCTGTCACTATAACACTGGGATACAGCACTGGTGGGTGCAGGTCTGTCACTGTGTAACAGTGGGGTACAGAAATGGTGGGTAAAGGTTTGTCACTGTATAACACTGGGGTACAGTATGCTGGGTACAGGTCTGTCACTGTGTAACACTGGGGTACAGTACTGGAGGGTACAGGTCTGTCACTATAACACCGGTGTAAAGTACTGGTGGGTACAGGTCTGTCACTGTATTCCACAGGGATACAGCAATGGTGGGGACAGGTCTGTCACTACGACACTGGGGTACAGTACTGGTGGGTACTTGTCTGTCACTGTATTACACTGGGATACAGCACTGGTGGGTACAGGTCTGTCACTGAATTGCACTGGGATACAGTACTGGTGGGTACAAGTCTGTCACTGTATAACAGTGGGGTACAGAACTGGTGGGTACAGGTCTGTCACTGTATAACACTGGGGTACAGAACTGGTGGGTACAGGTCTGTCACTGAATTGCACTGGGATACAGCACTGGTGAGTACAGGTCTGTCACTCTATAACACTGGGATATATGATTGGTGGGAGAAGGTATGTCACTGTATAACACTGGGGTACAGTACTGGTGGGTACAGGTCTGTCACTGTATAACACTGGGGTACAGTACTGGTGGGTACAGGTCTGTCACTGTATAACACTGGGGTACAGAACTGGTGGGTACAGGTCTGTCACTGTATAACACTGGGGTACAGAACTGGTGGGTACAGGTCTGTCACTGTATTCCACTGGGATACAGCACTGGTGAGTACAGGTCTGTCACTCTATAACACTGGGATATATGATAGGTGGGAACAGGTCTGTCACTGTATAACACTGGGGTACAGTACTGGTGGGTACAGGTCTCTCACTGTATAACACTGGGGTATAGTACTGGTGAGTACAGGTCTGTCACTATAACACTGTGGTACAGAACTGGTGAGTACAGGTCTGTCACTGTATAACACTGGGGTACAGAACTGGTGGGTACAGGTCTGTCACTGTAAAACACTGGGGTACAGAACTGGTGGGTACAGGTCTGTCACTGTATAACACTGGGGTACAGAACTGGTGGGTACAGGTCTGTCACTGTATAACACTGGTACAGTACTGCTGAGTAAAAATATCTCACTGTATAACACTGGGGTACAGTACTGGTGGGTACAGGTCTGTCACTGTATACCATTGGGGTACAGTACTGGTGGGGACAGGTCTGTCACTGTATAACACTGGGGTACAGTTCTGATGGGTACAGGTTTCTCACTATAACATTGGGGTACACTACTGGTGGGTACAGGTCTGTCACTGTATAACACGGGTACAATACTGGTGGGTACAGGTCTGTCACTGTATAACATTGGGGTACAGTACTGGTGGGGACAGGTCTGTCACTGTATAACACTGGGGTACACTACTGGTGGGTACAGGTCTGTCACTGTATAACACTGGGGTACAGTACTAGTGGGTACAGGTCTGTCACTGTATAACATTGGGGTACAGTACTGGTGTGTACAGGTCTGTCACTGTATAACACTGGGGTACAGTACTGGCGGATACAGGTCTGTCACTGTATAACACTGGTGCACAGTACTGGTGGGTACAGATCTGTCACTGTAACACTGGGGTACACGACTGGTGGGTACAGGTCTGTCACTGTATAACACTGGGGTACACTACTGGTGGGTACATGTCTGTCACTGTATAACACTGGTGTACAGTACTGGTGGGTACAGGTCTGTCACTGTATAACAGTGGGGTACAGAACTGGTGGATACAGGTTTGTCACTGTATTACACTGGGATACACTACTGGTGGGTACAGGTCTGTCACTGTATAACACTGGGGTACAGAACTGGTGGGTACAGGTCTGTCATTGTATAACACTGGTACAGTACTGCTGAGTAAAAATATCTCACTGTATAACACTGGGGTACAGTACTGGTGGATACAGGTCTGTCACTGTATAACACTGGTGCACAGTACTGGTGGGTACAGATCTGTCACTGTAACACTGGGGTACACTACTGGTGGGTACAGGTCTGTCACTGTATAACACTGGGGTACACTACTGGTGGGTACAGGTCTGTCACTGTATAACACTGGGGTACAGTACCGGTGTGTACAGGTCTGTCACTGTATACCATTGGGGTACAGTACTGGTGGGCGCAGGTCTGTCACTGTATACCATAAGGGTACAGTACTGCTGGGTACAGGTCTGTCACTGTATTACACTGGGATACAGCACTGGTGGCTTCAGGTCTGTTACTGTTTTACACAGGTACAGTACTGGTGGGTACAGGTCTGTCACTGTATTACACTGGGATACAGTACAGGTGGGTTCAGGTCTGTCACTATTACACTGGGATACAGCACTGGTGGGTACAGGTCTGTCACTGTATTACACTGGGATACAGTACTGGTGGGTACATGTCTGTCACTATTACACTGGGGGACAGTACTGGTGGGTGCAGGTCTGTCACTGTCTCCCATTGGGGTACAGTACTGGTGGGGACAGGCCTGTCACTGCATAACACGGGGTTAAATTGCTGGTGGGTACAAGTCTGTCACTATTACACTGGGGTACAGCACTGGTGGGTACAGGTCTGTCACTATAACACTGGGATACAGCACTGGTGGGTGCAGGTCTGTCACTGTGTAACAGTGGGGTACAGAAATGGTGGGTAAAGGTTTGTCACTGTATAACACTGGGGTACAGTATGCTGGGTACAGGTCTGTCACTGTGTAACACTGGGGTACAGTACTGGAGGGTACAGGTCTGTCACTATAACACCGGTGTAAAGTACTGGTGGGTACAGGTCTGTCACTGTATTCCACAGGGATACAGCAATGGTGGGGACAGGTCTGTCACTACGACACTGGGGTACAGTACTGGTGGGTACTTGTCTGTCACTGTATTACACTGGGATACAGCACTGGTGGGTACAGGTCTGTCACTGAATTGCACTGGGATACAGTACTGGTGGGTACAGGTCTGTCACTGTATAACACTGGGGTACAGAACTGGTGGGTACAGGTCTGTCACTGAATTGCACTGGGATACAGCACTGGTGAGTACAGGTCTGTCACTCTATAACACTGGGAAATATGATTGGTGGGAGCAGGTCTGTCACTGTATAACACTGGGGTACAGTACTGGTGGGTACAGGTCTGTCACTGTATAACACTGGGGTACAGTACTGATGGGTACAGGTCTGTCACTGTATAACACTGGGGTACAGAACTGGTGGGTACAGGTCTGTCACTCTATAACACTGGGGTACAGTACTGGTGGGTACAGGTCTGTCACTGTATACCATTGGGGTACAGTACTGGTGGGGACAAGTCTGTCACTGTATAACACTGGGGTACAGTTCTGATGGGTACAGGTTTCTCACTATAACATTGGGGTACACTACTGGTGGGTACAGGTCTGTCACTGTATAACACGGGTACAATACTGGTGGGTACAGGTCTGTCACTGTATAACATTGGGGTACAGTACTGGTGGGGACAGGCCTGTCACTGTATAACACTGGGGTACAATACTGGTGTGTACAGGTCTGTCACTGTATAACACTGGGGTACACTACTGGTGGGTACAGGTCTGTCACTGTATAACACTGGTGCACAGTACTGGTGGGTACAGATCTGTCACTGTAACACTGGGGTACACGACTGGTGGGTACAGGTCTGTCACTGTATAACACTGGGGTACACTACTGGTGGGTACAGGTCTGTCACTGTATAACACTGGTGTACAGTACTGGTGGGTACAGGTCTGTCACTGTATAACACTGGGATACGGTACTGGTGGGTACAGGTCTGTCAATGCATTACACTGGGATACAGTACAGGTGGGTTCAGGTCTGTCACTATTACACTGGGATACAGCACTGGTGGGTGCAGGTCTGTCTCTGTATTACACTGGGATACAGTACTGGTGGGTACATGTCTGTCACTATTACACTGGGGGACAGTACTGGTGGGTGCAGGTCTGTCACTGTCTCCCATTGGGGTACAGTACTGGTGGGGACAGGCCTGTCACTGCATAACACGGGGTTACATTGCTGGTGGGTACAAGTCTGTCACCGTATTACACTGGGGTACAGCACTGGTGGGTACAGGTCTGTCACTATAACACTGGGATACAGCACTGGTGGGTGCAGGTCTGTCACTGTATAACAGTGGGTACAGAAATGGTGGGTAAAGTTTTGTCACTGTATAACACTGGGGTACAGTATGGTGGGTACAGGTCTGTCATTGTGTAACACTGGGGTACAGTACTGGAGGGTACAGGTCTGTCACTATAACACCGGGGTAAAGTACTGGTGGGTACAGGTCTGTCACTGTATTTGACAGGGATACAGCACTGGTGGGGACAGGTCTGTCACTACGACACTGGGGTACAGTACTGGTGGGTACTTGTCTGTCACTGTATTACACTGGGATACAGCACTGGTGGGTACAGGTCTGTCACTGAATTGCACTGGGATACAGTACTGGTGGGTACAGGTCTGTCACTGTATAACAGTGGGGTACAGAACTTGTGGGGAGAGGTCTGTCACTGTATAACACTGGGTTACACTACTGGTGGGTACAGGTCTGTCACTGTATAACACTGGGGTACAGTACCGGTGGGTACAGGTCTGTCACTGTATAACACGGGGGTACAGGACTGGTGGGTACAGGTCTGTCACTGTATACCATTGGGGTACAGTACTGGTGGGTACAGGTCTGTCACTGTATACCATAAGGGTACCGTACAGGTGGGTACAGGTCTGTCACTGTATTTAACTGGGATACAGCATTGGTGGCTTCAGGTCTGTCACAGTTTTACACGGGCACAGTAATGGTGGGTACACGTCTGTCACTGTATTACACTGGGATAGATCTCCGGTGGGTACAGGTCTGTCAATGCATTATACTGGGATACAGTACTGGTGGGTTCAGGTCTGTCACTGTATTACACTGGGATACAACACTGGTGGGTACAGGTCTGTCACTGTGTTACACTGGGATACAGTACTGGTGGGTACAGGTCTGTCACTGTATTACACTGGGATACAGTACTGGTGGGTACAGGTCTGTCACTGTATTACACTGGGATACAACACTGGTGGGTACAGGTCTGTCACTGTGTTACACTGGGATACAGTACTGGTGGGTACAGGTCTGTCACTGTATTACACTGGGATACAGTACTGGTGGGTACAGGTCTGTCACTGTATAACACTGGGGTGCAGTATTCGTGGGTACAGGTATGTCACTGCATAACACTGGGGTACAGTACTGGTGGGTACAGGTCTGTCACTGTATTACACTGGGATACAGCACTGGTGCGTACAGGTCCGTCACTGTATTGCACTGGGATCCAGTACTGGTGGGTATAGGTCTGTCACTGTATAACACCTGGGTACTGCGCTGGTGTGTACAGGTCTGTCACTGTATAACACTGGGGTACAGTACTGGTGGGTACAGGTCTGTCACTGTATACCATTGGGGTACAGTACTGGTGGGGACAAGTCTGTCACTGTATAACACTGGGGTACAGTTCTGATGGGTACACGTTTCTCACTATAACATTGGGGTACACTACTGGTGGGTACAGGTCTGTCACTGTATAACACGGGTACAATACTGGTGGGTACAGGTCTGTCACTGTATAACATTGGGGTACAGTACTGGTGGGGACAGGTCTGTCACTGTATAACACTGGGGTACAGTACTGGTGGGGAGAGGTCTGTCACTGTATAACACTGGGGTACAGTACTGGTGGGGAGAGGTCTGTCACTGTATTACACTGAGATACACTACTGGTGGGTACAGGTCTGTCACTGTATAACACTGGGGTACAGTACTAGTGGGTACAGGTCTGTCACTGTGTAACAGTGGGGTACAGAACTGGTGGGTACAGGTCTGTCACTGTATAACACTGGGGTACAGAACTGCTGGGTACAGGTCTGTCACTGAATTGCACTGGGATACAGCACTGGTGAGTACAGGTCTGTCACTCTATAACACTGGGATATATGATTGGTGGGAACAGGTCTGTCACTGTATAACACTGGGGTACAGTACTGGTGGGTACAGGTCTGTCACTGTATACCATTGGGGTACAGTACTGGTGGGACAGGTCTGTCACTGTATAACACTGGGGTACAGTTCTGGTGGGTACAGGTTTCTCACTGTATGACATTGGGGTACAGTACTGGTGGGTACAGGTCTGTCACTGTATACCATTGGGGTACAGTACTGGTGGGCACAGGTCTGTCACTGTATAACACTGGGGTACAGTACTGGTGGGGAGAGGTCTGTCACTGTATAACACTGGGTTACACTACTGGTGGGTACAGGTCTGTCACTGTATAACACTGGGGTACAGTACCGGTGGGTACAGGTCTGTCACTGTATAACACGGGGGTACAGGACTGGTGGGTACAGGTCTGTCACTGTATACCATTGGGGTACAGTACTGGTGGGTACAGGTCTGTCACTGTATACCATAAGGATACCGTACAGGTGGGTACAGGTCTGTCACTGTATTTAACTGGGATACAGCATTGGTAGCTTCAGGTCTGTCACAGTTTTACACGGGCACAGTAATGGTGGGTACACGTCTGTCACTGTATTACACTGGGATAGATCTCCGGTGGGTACAGGTCTGTCAATGCATTATACTGGGATACAGTACTGGTGGGTTCAGGTCTGTCACTGTATTACACTGGGATACAACACTGGTGGGTACAGGTCTGTCACTGTGTTACACTGGGATACAGTACTGGTGGGTACAGGTCTGTCACTGTATAACACTGGGGTACAGTGCTGGTGGGGACATGTCTGTCACTGTATACCACTGGGGTACAGTACTCTGGGGACAGGTCTGTCACTGTATAACACTGGGGTACAGTACTGGTGTGTACAGGTCTGTCACTGTATTAGACTGAGATACAGTACTGGTGGGTACAGGTCTGTCACTGTATTACACTGGGGTGCAGTATTCGTGGGTACAGGTATGTCACTGTATAACACTGGGGTACAGTACTGGTGGGTACAGGTCTGTCACTGTATTACACTGGGATACAGCACTGGTGCGTACAGGTCCGTCACTGTATTACACTGGGATCCAGTACTGGTGGGTACAGGTCTGTCACTGTATAACACCTGGGTACTGCGCTGGTGTGTACAGGTCTGTCACTGTATAACACGGGGGTACAGGACTGGTGGGTACAGGTCTGTCACTGTATACCATTGGGGTACAGTACTGGTGGGTACAGGTCTGTCACTGTATACCATAAGGGTACCGTACAGGTGGGTACAGGTCTGTCACTGTATTTAACTGGGATACAGCATTGGTAGCTTCAGGTCTGTCACAGTTTTACACGGGCACAGTAATGGTGGGTACACGTCTGTCACTGTATTACACTGGGATAGATCTCCGGTGGGTACAGGTCTGTCAATGCATTATACTGGGATACAGTACTGGTGGGTTCAGGTCTGTCACTGTATTACACTGGGATACGACACTGGTGGGTACAGGTCTGTCACTGTGTTACACTGGGATACAGTACTGGTGGGTACAGGTCTGTCACTGTATAACACTGGGGTACAGTGCTGGTGGGGACATGTCTGTCACTGTATACCACTGGGGTACAGTACTCTGGAGACAGGTCTGTCACTGTATAACACTGGGGTACAGTACTGGTGTGTACAGGTCTGTCACTGTATTAGACTGAGATACAGTACTGGTGGGTACAGGTCTGTCACTGTATAACACTGGGGTGCAGTATTCGTGGGTACAGGTATGTCACTGTATAACACTGGGGTACAGTACTGGTGGGTACAGGTCTGTCACTGTATTACACTGGGATACAGCACTGGTGCGTACAGGTCCGTCACTGTATTACACTGGGATCCAGTACTGGTGGGTACAGGTCTGTCACTGTATAACACCTGGGTACTGCGCTGGTGTGTACAGGTCTGTCACTGTATAACACTGGGGTACAGTACTGGTGGGTACAGGTCTGTCACTGTATACCATTGGGGTACAGTACTGGTGGGGACAAGTCTGTCACTGTATAACACTGGGGTACAGTTATGATGGGTGCAGGTTTCTCACTATAACATTGGGGTACACTACTGGTGGGTACAGGTCTGTCACTGTATAACACGGGTACAATACTGGTGGGTACAGGTCTGTCACTGTATAACATTGGGGTACAGTACTGGTGGGGACAGGTCTGTCACTGTATAACACTGGGGTACAGTACTGGTGGGGAGAGGTCTGTCACTGTATAACACTGGGTACACTACTGGTGGGTACAGGTCTGTCACTGTATAACACTGGGGTACAGTACTAGTGGGTACAGGTCTGTCACTGTATAACATTGGGGTACAGTACTGGTGTGTACAGGTCTGTCACTGTATAACACTGGGGTACAGTACTGGTGGATACAGGTCTGTCACTGTATAACACTGGTGCACAGTACTGGTGGGTACAGATCTGTCACTGTAACACTGGGGTACACAACTGGTGGGTACAGGTCTGTCAATGAATTACACTGGGATACAGTACAGGTGGGTTCAGGTCTGTCACTATTACACTGGGATACAGCACTGGTGGGTGCAGGTCTGTCTCTGTATTACACTGGGATACAGTACTGGTGGGTACATGTCTGTCACTATTACACTGGGGGACAGTACTGTTGGGTGCAGGTCTGTCACTGTCTCCCATTGGGGTACAGTACTGGTGGGGACAGGCTTGTCACTGCATAACACGGGGTTACATTGCTGGTGGGTACAAGTCTGTCACTGTATTACACTGGGGCACAGCACTGGTGGGTACAGGTCTGTCACTATAACACTGGGATACAGCACTGGTGGGTGCAGGTCTGTCACTGTATAACAGTGGGTACAAAAAATGGTGGGTAAAGTTTTGTCACTGTATAACACTGGGGTACAGTATGGTGGGTACAGGTATGTCACTGTGTAACACTGGGGTACAGTACTGGAGGGTACAGGTCTGTCACTATAACACCGGGGTAAAGTACTGGTGGGTACAGGTCTGTCACAGTATTCGACAGGGATACAGCACTGGTGGGTACAGGTCTGTCACTACGACACTGGGATACAGCACTGGTGGGTACAGGTCTGCCACTGTATAACATTGGGGTACAGTACTGGTGGGTACAGGTCTGTCACTGTATAACACTGGTACAGTACTGCTGAGTAAAAATATCTCACTGTATAACACTGGGGTACAGTACTGGTGGGTACAGGTCTGTCACTGCATACCATTGGGGTACAGTACTGGTGGGGACAGGTCTGTCACTGTATAACACTGGGGCACAGTTCTGATGGGTACAGGTTTCTCACTATAACATTGGGGTACACTACTGGTGGGTACAGGTCTGTCACTGTATAACACGGGTACAATACTGGTGGGTACATGTCTGTCACTGTATAACATTGGGGTACAGTACTGGTGGGGACAGGTCTGTCACTGTATAACACTGGGGTACAGTACTAGTGGGGAGAGGTCTGTCACTGTATAACACTGGGGTACACTACTGGTGGGTACAGGTCTGTCACTGTATAACACTGGGGTACAGTACTAGTGGGTACAGGTCTGTCACTGTATAACACTGGGGTACAGGACTGGTGGATACAGGTTTGTCACTGTATTACACTGGGATACACTACTGGTGGGTACAGGTCTGTCACTGTATAACACTGGGGTACAGAACTGGTGGGTACAGATCTGTCATTGTATAACACTGGTACAGTACTGCTGAGTAAAAATATCTCACTGTATAACACTGGGGTACAGTACTGGTGGATACAGGTCTGTCACTGTATAACACTGGTGCACAGTACTGGTGGGTACAGATCTGTCACTAACACTGGGGTACACTACTGGTGGGTACAGGTCTGTCACTGTATAACACTGGGGTACACTACTGGTGGGTACAGGTCTGTCACTGTATAACACTGGGGTACAGTACCGGCGTGTACAGGTATGTCACTGTATACCATTGGGGTACAGTACTGGTGGGTACAGGTCTGTCACTGTATACCATAAGGGTACAGTACTGGTGGGTACAGGTCTGTCACTGTATTACACTGGAATACAGCACTGGTGGCTTCAGGTCTGTTACTGTTTTACACAGGTACAGTACAGGTGTGTTCAGGTCTGTCACTATTACACTGGGATACAGCACTGGTGGGTACAGGTCTGTCACTGTATTACACTGGGGTACAACACTGGTGGGTACAGGTCTGTCACTATAACACTGGGATACAGCACTGGTGGGTGCAGGTCTGTCACTGTATAACAGTGGGGTACAGAAATGGTGGGTAAAGGTTTGTCACTGTATAACACTGGGGTACAGTACTGGTGTGTACAGGTCTGTCACTGTATTAGACTGAGATACAGTACTGGTGGGTACAGGTCTGTCACTGTATAACACTGGGGTGCAGTATTCGTGGGTACAGGTATGTCACTGTATAACACTGGGGTACAGTACTGGTGGGTACAGGTCTGTCACTGTATTACACTGGGATACAGCACTGGTGCGTACAGGTCCGTCACTGTATTACACTGGGATCCAGTACTGGTGGGTACAGGTCTGTCACTGTATAACACCTGGGTACTGCGCTGGTGTGTACAGGTCTGTCACTGTATAACACTGGGGTACAGTACTGGTGGGTACAGGTCTGTCACTGTATAACACTGGGGTACAGTACCGGCGTGTACAGGTCTGTCACTGTATAACACTGGGGTACAGTACCGGCGTGTACAGGTATGTCACTGTATACCATTGGGGTACAGTACTGGTGGGTACAGGTCTGTCACTGTATACCATAAGGGTACAGTACTGGTGGGTACAGGTCTGTCACTGTATTACACTGGAATACAGCACTGGTGGCTTCAGGTCTGTTACTGTTTTACACAGGTACAGTACAGGTGTGTTCAGGTCTGTCACTATTACACTGGGATACAGCACTGGTGGGTACAGGTCTGTCACTGTATTACACTGGGATACAGTACTGGTGGGTACATGTCTGTCACTATTACACTGGGGGACAGTACTGGTGGGTGCAGGTCTGTCACTGTCTCCCATTGGGGTACAGTACTGGTGGGGACAGGCCTGTCACTGCATAACACGGGGTTAAATTGCTGGTGGGTACAAGTCTGTCACTATTACACTGGGGTACAACACTGGTGGGTACAGGTCTGTCACTATAACACTGGGATACAGCACTGGTGGGTGCAGGTCTGTCACTGTATAACAGTGGGGTACAGAAATGGTGGGTAAAGGTTTGTCACTGTATAACACTGGGGTACAGTACTGGTGTGTACAGGTCTGTCACTGTATTAGACTGAGATACAGTACTGGTGGGTACAGGTCTGTCACTGTATAACACTGGGGTGCAGTATTCGTGGGTACAGGTATGTCACTGTATAACACTGGGGTACAGTACTGGTGGGTACAGGTCTGTCACTGTATAACACCTGGGTACTGCGCTGGTGTGTACAGGTCTGTCACTGTATAACACTGGGGTACAGTACTGGTGGGTACAGGTCTGTCACTGTATACCATTGGGGTACAGTACTGGTGGGGACAAGTCTGTCACTGTATAACACTGGGGTACAGTTATGATGGGTGCAGGTTTCTCACTATAACATTGGGGTACACTACTGGTGGGTACAGGTCTGTCACTGTATAACACGGGTACAATACTGGTGGGTACAGGTCTGTCACTGTATAACATTGGGGTACAGTACTGGTGGGGACAGGTCTGTCACTGTATAACACTGGGGTACAGTACTGGTGGGGAGAGGTCTGTCACTGTATAACACTGGGTACACTACTGGTGGGTACAGGTCTGTCACTGTATAACACTGGGGTACAGTACTAGTGGGTACAGGTCTGTCACTGTATAACATTGGGGTACAGTACTGGTGTGTACAGGTCTGTCACTGTATAACACTGGGGTACAGTACTGGTGGATACAGGTCTGTCACTGTATAACACTGGTGCACAGTACTGGTGGGTACAGATCTGTCACTGTAACACTGGGGTACACAACTGGTGGGTACAGGTCTGTCACTGTATAACACTGGGGTACACTACTGGTGGGTACAGGTCTGTCACTGTATAACACTGGTGTACAGTACTGGTGGGTACAGGTCTGTCACTGTATAACACTGGGATACAGTACTGGTGGGTACAGGTCTGTCAATGAATTACACTGGGATACAGTACAGGTGGGTTCAGGTCTGTCACTATTACACTGGGATACAGCACTGGTGGGTGCAGGTCTGTCTCTGTATTACACTGGGATACAGTACTGGTGGGTACATGTCTGTCACTATTACACTGGGGGACAGTACTGTTGGGTGCAGGTCTGTCACTGTCTCCCATTGGGGTACAGTACTGGTGGGGACAGGCTTGTCACTGCATAACACGGGGTTACATTGCTGGTGGGTACAAGTCTGTCACTATATTACACTGTGGCACAGCACTGGTGGGTACAGGTCTGTCACTATAACACTGGGATACAGCACTGGTGGGTGCAGGTCTGTCACTGTATAACAGTGGGTACAGAAATGGTGGGTAAAGTTTTGTCACTGTATAACACTGGGGTACAGTATGGTGGGTACAGGTATGTCACTGTGTAACACTGGGGTACAGTACTGGAGGGTACAGGTCTGTCACTATAACACCGGGGTAAAGTACTGGTGGGTACAGGTCTGTCACAGTATTGGACAGGGATACAGCACTGGTGGGTACAGGTCTGTCACTACGACACTGGGATACAGCACTGGTGGGTACAGGTCTGCCACTGTATACCATTGGGGTACAGTACTGGTGGGTACAGGTCTGTCACTGTATAACACTGGTACAGTACTGCTGAGTAAAAATATCTCACTGTATAACACTGGGGTACAGTACTGGTGGGTACAGGTCTGTCACTGCATACCATTGGGGTACAGTACTGGTGGGGACAGGTCTGTCACTGTATAACACTGGGGCACAGTTCTGATGGGTACAGGTTTCTCACTATAACATTGGGGTACACTACTGGTGGGTACAGGTCTGTCACTGTATAACACGGGTACAATACTGGTGGGTACATGTCTGTCACTGTATAACATTGGGGTACAGTACTGGTGGGGACAGGTCTGTCACTGTATAACACTGGGGTACAGTACTAGTGGGGAGAGGTCTGTCACTGTATAACACTGGGGTACACGACTGGTGGGTACAGGTCTGTCACTGTATAACACTGGGGTACAGTACTAGTGGGTACAGGTCTGTCACTGTATAACATTGGGGCACAGTACTGGTGTGTACAGGTCTGTCACTGTATAACACTGGGGTACAGGACTGGTGGATACAGGTTTGTCACTGTATTACACTGGGATACACTACTGGTGGGTACAGGTCTGTCACTGTATAACACTGGGGTACAGAACTGGTGGGTACAGATCTGTCATTGTATAACAATGGTACAGTACTGCTGAGTAAAAATATCTCACTGTATAACACTGGGGTACAGTACTGGTGGATACAGGTCTGTCACTGTATAACACTGGTGCACAGTACTGGTGGGTACAGATCTGTCACTGTAACACTGGGGTACACTACTGGTGGGTACAGGTCTGTCACTGTATAACACTGGGGTACACTACTGGTGGGTACAGGTCTGTCACTGTATAACACTGGGGTACAGTACCGGCGTGTACAGGTATGTCACTGTATACCATTGGGGTACAGTACTGGTGGGTACAGGTCTGTCACTGTATACCATAAGGGTACAGTACTGGTGGGTACAGGTCTGTCACTGTATTACACTGGAATACAGCACTGGTGGCTACAGGTCTGTCACTGTATTACACTGGGATACAGTACTGGTGGGTACAGGTCTGTCACTATTACACTGGGATACAGCACTGGTGGGTACAGGTCTGTCACTGTATTACACTGGGATACAGTACTGGTGGGTACATGTCTGTCACTATTACACTGGGGGACAGTACTGGTGGGTGCAGGTCTGTCACTGTCTCCCATTGGGATACAGTACTGGTGGGGACAGGCCTGTCACTGCATAACACGGGGTTAAATTGCTGGTGGGTACAAGTCTGTCACTATTACACTGGGGTACAACACTGGTGGGTACAGGTCTGTCACTATAACACTGGGATACAGCACTGGTGGGTGCAGGTCTGTCACTGTATAACAGTGGGGTACAGAAATGGTGGGTAAAGGTTTGTCAATGTATAACACTGGGGTACAGTATGCTGGGTACAGGTCTGTCACTGTGTAACACTGGGGTACAGTACTGGAGGGTACAGGTCTGTCACTGTATTCCACTGGGATACAGCACTGGTGGGCACAGGTCTGTCACTCTATACCATTGGGGTACAGTACTGGTGGGTTCAGGTCTGTCACTGTTTTACACGGGGGCAGTAATGGTGGGTACAGGTCTGTCACTGTATTACACTGGGGTACAGTACTGGTGGATACAGGTCTGTCACTGTATTACACTGGGATACAGTACTGGTGGGTACAGGTCCGTCACTGTATTACACTGGGGTACAGTACTGGTGTGTACAGGTCTCTCACTGTATAGCACGGGTACAGTACTGGTGTGTACAGGTCTGTCACTGTGTAACATTGGGGTACAGTACAGGTGGGTACAGGTCTGTCACTGTATACCATTGGGGTACAGTACTGGTGGGGACAGGTCTGTCACTATTACACTGGGATACAGCACTGGTGGGTTCAGGTCTGTCACTGTTTTACACGGGTACAGTAATGGTGGGTACAGGTCTGTCACTGTATTACGCTGGGGTACAGTACTGGTGGGTACAGGTTTGTCACTGTATAACACTGGGATACAGCACTGGTGGGTACAGGTCTGTCACTGTATACCATTGGGGTACAGTACTGGTGGGGACAGGTCTGTCACTATTACACTGGGGTACAGCACTGGTGGGGACAGGTCTGTCACTGTATTACACTGGGATACAGCACTGGTGGGTTCAGGTCTGTCACTGTTTTACACGGGTACAGTAATGGTGGGTACACGTCTGTCACTGTATAACACTGGGGTACAGTACTGGTGGGTACAGGTCTGTCACTGTATAACACTGGGGTGCAGTACTGGTGGGTACAGGTCTGTCACTGTATTACACTGGGATACAGTACTGGTGGGTACAGGTCTGTCACTGTATTACACTGGGGTACAGTACTGGTGTGTACAGGTCTCTCACTGTATAGCACGGGTACAGTACTGGTGTGTACAGGTCTGTCACTGTATAACATTGGGGTACAGTACTGGTGGGTACAGGTCTGTCACTGTATACCATTGGGGTACAGTACTGGTGGGGACAGGTCTGTCACTGTTTTACACGGGTACAGTACTGGTGGGTACAGGTCTGTCACTGTATACCATTGGGGTACAGTACTGGTGGGGACAGGTCTGTCACTATTACACTGGGGTACAGCACTGGTGGGGACAGGTCAGTCACTGTATTACACTGGGATACAGCACTGGTGGGTTAATGTCTGTCACTGTTTTACACGGGTACAGTAATGGTGGGTACAGGTCTGTCACTGTATAACACTGAGGTACAGTACTGGTGGGTACAGGTCTGTCACGTATTACACTGGGATACAGTACTGGTGGGTACAGGTCTGTCACTGTATAACACTGGTACAGAACTGGTGGGCACAGGTCTGTCACTATAACACTGGGGTACAGTACTGGTGGATACAAGTCTGTCACTGTATAACACTGGGGTACAGAACTGATGGGTCCAGGTTTGTCACTGTATAACACTGGGGTATAGTACTGGTGGGTACAGGTCTGTCACTGTATAACACTGGGATACAGTACTGGTGGGTACAGGTCTGTCACTGTATAACAGTGGGGTACAGAAATGGTGGGTACAGTTTTGTCACTGTATAACACTGCGGTACAGTACTGGTGGGTACAGGTCTATCAATGTATCACACTGGGGTACAGTACTAGTAGGGACAGGTCTATCACTGTATAACACTGGGGTACAGTACTGGTGGGTACCAGGTCTGTCACTGTATAACACTGGGATTCAGTGCTGGTTGGTACAGATCTGTCACTGTATTACACTGGGTTTCAGTACTGGTGGGTACAGGTCTGTCACTGTATAACACTGGGGTACTGTGCTGGTGGGTACAGTCCAGTCACTGTATAACACTGGGGTACAGTACTGGTGGGGACAGGTCTGTCACTATTACACTGGGATACAGTACTGGTGTGTACTGGTCTGTCACTGTATAACACTGGGATACAGTACTGGTGGGTACAGGTCTGCAACTGTATAACAGTGGGGTACAGTACTGGAGGTTACAGGTCTGTCACTATTACACTGGGATACAGCACAGATGGGTACAGGTCTGTCACTTTATTACACTGGGATACAGTACTGGTGGGTACAGGTCTGTCACTGCATTACACTGGGATACAGTACTGGTGGGTACAGGTCTGTCACTGTATTACACTGGGATACAGTACTGGTGGGTACAGGTCTGTCACTTCATTACACTGGGATACAGTAATGGTGGGTACACGTCTGTCACTGTAGTACACTGGGGTACAGTACTGGTGGGGACAGGTCTGTCACTGTATAACACTGGGGTACAGTACCGGTGGGTACAGGTCTGTCACTGTATAACACTGGGGTACAGTACTGGTATGTACAGGTCTGTCACTGTATACCATTGGGGTACAGTACTGGTGGGTACAGGTCTGTCACTGTATACCATAAGGGTACAGTACTGGTGGGTACAGGTCAGTCACTGTATTACACTGGGATACAGCACTGGTGGCTTCAGGTCTGTTACTGTTTTACACGGGTACAGTAATGGTGGGTACAGGTCTGTCACTGTATTACACTGGGATAGAACTCCGGTGGGTACAGGTCTGTCAATGCATTACACTGGGATACTGTACAGGTGGATTCAGGCCTGTCACTATTACACTGGGATACAGCACTGGTGGGTACAGGTCTGTCACTGTATTACACTGGGATACAGTACTGGTGGGTACATGTCTGTCACTATTACACTGGGGGACAGTACTGGTGGGTGCAGGTCTGTCACTATCTCCCATTGGGGTACAGTACTGGTGGGGACAGGCCTGTCACTGCATAACACGGGGTTAAATTGCTGGTGGGTACAAGTCTGTCACTGTATTACACTGGGGTACAGCACTGGTGGGTACAGGTCTGTCACTTTAACACTGGGATACAGCACTGGTGGATGCAGGTCTGTCACTGTATAACAGTGGGGTACAGAAATGGTGGGTACAGGTTTGTCACTGCATAACACTGGGGTACAGTATGGTGGGTACAGGTCTGTCACTGTGTGACACAGGGGTACAGTACTGGAGGGAACAGGTCTGTCACTATAATACCGGGGTAAAATACTGGTGGGTACAGGTCTGTCACTGTATTCCACAGGGATACAGCACTCGTGGGGACAGGTCTGTCACTACGACACTGGGGTACAGGACTGGTGGGTACTTGTCTGTCACTGTATTACACTGGGATACAGCACTGGTGGGTACAGGTCTGTCACTGAATTGCACTGGGATACAGTACTGGTGGGTACAGGTCTGTCACTGTATAACACTGGGGTACAGAACTGGTGGGTACAGGTCGGTCACTGTATAACACTGGGGTGCAGAACTGGTGGGTACAGGTCTGTCACTGAATTGCACTGGGATACAGCACTGGTGAGTACAGGTCTGTCAGTCTATAACACTGGGGTATATGATTGGTGGGAACAGGTCTGTCACTGTATAACACTGGGGTACAGTACTGGTGGGTACAGGTCTGTCACTGTGTAACACTGGGGTACAGTACTGGTGGGTACAGGTCTGTCACTGTATACCATTGGGGTACAGTACTGGTGGGCACAGGTCTGTCACTGTATAACACTGGGGTGCAGTTCTGGTGGGTACAGGTTTCTCACTGTATAACATTGGGGTACAGTACTGGTGGGTACAGGTCTGTCACTGTATAACACGGGTACAATACCGGTGGGTACAGGTCTGTCACTTTATAACATTGGGGTACAGTACTGATGGGGACAGGTCTGTCACTGTATAACACTGGGGTTACAGTACTGGTGGGGAGAGGTCTGTCACTGTATAACACTGGGGTACACTACTGGTGGGTACAGGTCTGTCACTTTATAACACTGGGGTACAGTACCGGTGGGTACAGGTCTGTCACTATATAACACGGGGGTACAGTACTGGTGGGTACAGGTCTGTCACTGTATACCATTGGGGTACAGTACTGGTGGGTACAGGTCTGTCACTGTATACCACAAGGGTACCGTACAGGTGGGTACAGGTCTGTCACTATTAAACTGGGATACAGCACTGGTGGCTTCAGGTCTGTCACTGTATTACACTGGGATACAGTACTGGTGGGTACAGGTCTGTCACTGTATTACACTGGGATACAGCACTGGTGGGTACAGGTCCGTCACTGTATTACACTGGGATCCAGTACTGGTGGGTACAGGTCTGTCACTGTATAACACCTGGGTACTGTGCTGGTGTGTACAGGTGTGCCACTGTATAACACTGGGGTACAGTACTGGTGGGTATAGGTATGTCACTGTATACCATTGGGGTACAGTACAGGTGGGGACAGATCTGTCACTATTACACTGGGGTACAGTACTGGTGGGGACAGGTCTGTCACTGTATTACACTGGGATACAGCACTGGTGCCTTCAGGTCTGTGTTTTACACGGGTACAGTAATGGTGGGTACAGGTCTGTCACTGCATTACACTGGGATACAGCACTTGTGGGTGCAGGTCTGTCACGATATTACACTGGGATACAGTACTGGTGGGTATAGGTATGTCACTGTATAACATTGGGGTACAGTACTGGTGGATACAAGTCTGTCACTGTATAACACTGGGGTACAGTAAAGCTGGGTACAGGTCTGTCACTGTATAACACTGGGGTACAGTACTGGTGGGTACAGGTCTGTCACTGTATAACACTGGGGTACAGTACTGGTGGGTACAGGTCTGTCACTGTATTACACTGTGGTACAGTACTGGTGGGTACAGGTCTGTCACTGTATAACACTGGGATACAGTACTGGTGCGGACAGGTCTGTCACTGCATAACACGGGATAACATTATTGGTGGGTACAGGTCTGTCACTGTATTACACTAGTGTAGTGGACTGGTGGGTACAGGTCTGTCTCTGTATAACACGAGGGTACAGTACTGGTGGTACAGGTCTGTCACTGTATAACACTGGGATACAGTACAGGTGGGTACTGGTCTGTCACTGTATAACACTGGGGTACAGTACTGGTGGGGCAGGTCTGTCGCTATTACACTGGGGTACAGTACTGGTGGGTACAGGTCTGTCACTGCATTACACTGGGATACAGTACTGGTGGGTACTGGTCTGTCACTGTATTACACTGGGATACAACACTGGTGGGTACAGGTCTGTCACTGTATTGCACTAGGATACAGTACTGGTGGGCACAGATCTGTCACTATAACACTGGGGTACAGTACTGGTGGGGACAGGTCTGTCACTGCATAACATGGGGTTACATTACTAGTGGGTACAGGTATGTCACTGTATAACACTGGGGTACAGTACTGGTGGGGACAGGTCTGTCACTGTATAACACGGGGGTATAATACTGGTGGGCACTGGTCTGTTACTGTATAACACTGGGGTACAAATGCTAGGTATAGGTCTGTCACTGTATAACACAGGTACAGTACTGGTGGGTACAGGTCTGTCACTGTATTGCACGGGTACAGTACTGGTGCGTACAGGTCTGTCACTGTATAACATTGGGGTACAGTACTGGTGGGTAATGGTCTGTCACTGTATAACATTGGGGTACAGTACTGGTGGGTACAGGTCTGTCACTGTATAATATTGGGGTACAGTACTGGTGGGTACAGGTCTGTCACTATAACACTGGGGTACAATACTGGTGGGTACAGGTCTCTCACAGTATAACACTGAGGTACATTACTGGTGCGTATAGGTCTGTCACTGTATAACACTGGGGTACAGTACTGGTGGGTACAGGTCTATCACTGTATAACACTGGGGTACAGTACCGGACTGTACAGGTCTGTCACTGTATAACACTGGGGTACAGTACTGGTGTGTACGGGTCTGTCACTGTATAACACTGGGGTACAGTACCGGAGTGTACAGGTCTGTCACTGTATAACACTGGGGTACAGTACTGGTGGGGACAGGTCTGTCACTGTATAACACTGGGGTACACTACTGGTGGGTACAGGTCCGTCACTGTATTACACTGGGGTACAGTACTGGTGTGTACAGGTCTCTCACTGTATAGCACGGTACAGTACTGGTGTGTACAGGTCTGTCACTGTATAACATTGGGGTACAGTACTGGTGGGTACAGGTCTGTCACTGTATACCTTTGGGGTACAGTACTGGTGGTGACAGGTCTGTCACTGTATTACACTGGGATACAGCACTGGTGGGTTCAGGTCTGTCACTGTTTTACACGGGTACAGAAATGATGGGTACAGGTCTGTCACTATTACACTGGGGTACAGTACTGGTGGGTACAGGGCTGTCACTGTATAACACTGGGGTACAGCACTGGTGGGTACAGGTCTGTCACTCTATACCATTGGGGTACAGTACTGGTGGGTTCAGGTCTGTCACTGTTTTACACGGGGGCAGTAATGGTGGGTACAGGTCTGTCACTGTATTACACTGGGATACAGCATTGGTGGGTACCGGTCTGTCACTGTATTACACTGGGATACACTACTGGTGTGTACAGGTCTGTCACTATTACACTGGGGTACAGTACTGGTGTGGACAAGTCTGTCACTGTATAACACTGGGGTACACTACTGGTGGGTACAGATCTGTCACTGAATAACACTGGGGTACAGTACTGGTGAGTACAGGTCTGTCACTGTATTACACTGGGATACAGTACTGGTGGGTACAGGTCCGTCACTGTATTACACTGGGGTACAGTACTGGTGTGTACAGGTCTCTCACTGTATAGCACGGGTACAGTACTGGTGTGTACACGTCTGTCACTGTATAACATTGGGGTACAGTACTGGTGGGGACAGGTCTGTCACTATCACACTGGGATACAGTACTGGTGGGTACAGGTCTGTCACTGTATAACACTGGGGTACAGAACTGATGGGTCCAGGTTTGTCACTGTACAACACTGGGATTCAGTGCTGGTGGGAACAGATCTGTCACTGTATTACACTGGGTTTCAGTACTGGTGGGTACAGGTCTGTTACTGTATAACACTGGGGTACTGTGCTGGTGGGTACAGTCCAGTCACTGTATAACACTGGGGTACAGTACTTGTGGGGACAGGTCTGTCACTACTACACTGGGATACAGTACTGGTGTGTACAGGTCTGTCACTGTATAACACTGGTGTACAGTACTGGTGGGTACAGGTCTGTTATTGTATAACACTGGGGTACATTACTGGTGGGTACAGTTCTGTCACTGTATAACACTGGGGTACAGTACTGGAGGTTAAAGGTCTGTCACTATTACACTGGGATACAGCATTGGTGGGTACAGGTCTCTCACTTTATTACACTGGGATACAGTACTAGTGGGTACAGGTCTGTCACTGCATTACACTGGGATACAGTACTGGTGGGTACAGGTCTGTCACTATATTACACTGGGATACAGCACTGGTGGGTACAGGTCTGTCACTGTATAACATTGGGGTACAGTACTGGTGGATACAAGTCTGTCACTGTATAACACAGGGGTACAGTAAAGCTGGGTACAGTTCTGTCACTGTATTACACTGGGGTACAGTACTCGTGGGTACAGGTCTGTCACTGTATAACACTGGGGTACTGTGCTGGTGGGTACAGTCCAGTCACTGTATAAAACTTGGGTACAGTACTTGTGGTTACAGGTCTGTCACTGTATAACACGGGGGTACAATACTGGTAGGTACAGATCTGTCACGTATTACACTGGGATACAGTACTGGTGGGTACAGGTCTGTCACTGTATAACACTGGTACAGAACTGGTGGGCACAGGTCTGTCACTATAACACTGGGGTACAGTACTGGTGGATACAAGTCTGTCACTGTATAACACTGGGGTACAGAACTGATGGGTACAGGTCTGTCACTGTATAACACTGGCTACAGTACTGGTGGATACAGGTATGTCACTGAATAACACTGGGGTACAGTACTGGTGGATACAGGTCTGTCACTGAATAACACTGGGGTACAGTACTGGTGGGTACAGGCCTGTCACTATAACACTGGGGTACAGTACTGGAGGATACAAGTCTGTCACTGTATAACACTGGGATACAGTACTGGTGGGTACAGGTCTGTCACTGTATAACAGTGGGGTACAGAAATGGCGGGTACAGTTTTGTCACTGTATAACACTGCGATACAGCACTGGCGGGTACTGGTCTATCACTGTATAACACTGGGGTACAGTACTGGTAGGGACAGGTCTATCACTGTATAACACTGGGGTACAGTACTGGTGGGTACAGGTCTGTCATTGTATAACACTGGGATTCAGCACTGGTGGGTTCAGGTCTGTCACTGTTTTACACGGGTGCAGTAATGGTGGGTACAGGTCTGTCACTGTATAACACTGGGGTACACTACTGGTGGATACAGGTCTGTCACTGAATAACACTGGGGTACAGTACTGGTGGGTACAGGTCTGTCACTATAACACTGGGGTACAGTACTGGTGGATACAAGTCTGTCACTGTATAACACTGGGGTACAGAACTGATGGGTCCAGGTTTGTCACTGTATAACACTGGGGTACAGTACTGGTGGGTACAGGTCTGTCACTGTATAACAGTGGGGTACAGAAATGGTGGGTACAGTTTTGTCACGGTATAACACTGCGATACAGTACTGGTGGGTACAGGTCTATCACTGTATAACACTGGGGTACAGTACTGGTGGGTACAGGTCTGTCACTGTATAACACTGGGGTACAGTACTGGTAGGGACAGGTCTATCACTGTATAACACTGGGGTACAGTACTGATGGGTACAGGTCTGTCACTGTATAACACTGGGATTCAGTGCTCGTGGGTACAGATCTGTCACTGTATTTCACTGGGTTTCAGTACTGGTCGGTCCAGGTCTGTCACTGTATAACACTGGGGTACTGTGCTGGTGGGTACAGTCCAGTCACTGTATAACACTGGGGTACAGTACTGGTGTGGACAGGTATGTCACTGTATTACACTGGGATTCAGTGCTGGTGGGTACAGATCTGTCACTGCATTACACTGGGTTTCAGTACTGGTGGGTACAGGTCTGTCACTGTATAACACTGGGGTACAGTACTGGTAGGGACAGGTCTATCACTGCATAACACGGGCTAACATTACGAGTGGGTACAGGTCTGTCACTGTATAACACTGGGATACAGTACTGGTGGGCACTGGTCTGTTACTGTATAATACTTGGGTACAATATGCTGGGTATAGGTCTGTCACTGTATAACACAGGTACAGTACTGGTGGGTACAGGTCTGTCACTGTATAACATTGGGGTACATTACTGGTGGGTACAGGTCTGTCACTGTATAACATTGGGGTACAGTACTGCTGGGTAAAGGTCTGTCACTGTATAACACTGGGGTACAGTACCGGAGTGTAGAGGTCTGTCACTGTATAACATTGGGGTACAGCACTGGTGGGTACAGGTCTGTCACTGTATAACACTGGGGTAAACTACTGGTGGGTACAGGTCTGTCACTGAATAACACTGGGGTACAGTACTGGTGGGTACAGGTCTGTCACTGTATTACAATGGGATACAGTACTGGTGGGTACAGGTCCATCATTATATTACACTGGGGTACAGTACTGGTGTGTACAGGTCTCTCACAGTATAGCACGGGTACAGTACTGGTGTGTACAGGCCTGTCACTGTATAACATTGGGGTACAGTACTGGTGGGTACTGGTCTGTCACTGTATACCATTGGGGTACAGTACTGGATGGGACAGGTCTGTCACTATTACACTGGGGTACAGTACTGGTGGGTACAGGTCTGTCACTGTGTTACACTGGGATACAGCACTGGTGGGGACAGGTCTGTCACTGTATACCATTGGGGTACAGTGATGGTGGGTACAGGTCTGTCACTGTATAACACTGGGGTACACTACTGGTGGATACAGGTCTGTCACTGAATAACACTGGGGTACAGTACTGGTGGGTACAGGTCTGTCACTATTACACTGGGGTACAGTACTGGTGGGTTCAGGTCTGTCACTGTTTTACACGGGTACAGTAATGGTGGGTACAGGTCTGTCACTATTACACTGGGGTACGGCATTGGTGGGGACAGGTCTGTCACTGTATACCATTGGGGTACAGTAATGGTGGGTACAGGTCTGTCACTGTATAACACTGGCTACAGTACTGGTGGATACAGGTCTGTCACTGAATAACACTGGGGTACAGTACTGGTGGATACAGGTCTGTCACTGAATAACACTGGGGTACAGTACTGGTGGGTACAGGCCTGTCACTATAACACTGGGGTACAGTACTGGAGGATACAAGTCTGTCACTGTATAACACTGGGATACAGTACTGGTGGGTACAGGTCTGTCACTGTATAACAGTGGGGTACAGAAATGGTGGGTACAGTTTTGTCACTGTATAACACTGCGATACAGTACTGGTGGGTACAGGTCTATCACTGTATAACACTGGGGTACAGTACTGGTAGGGACAGGTCTATCACTGTATAACACTGGGGTACAGTACTGGTGGGTACAGGTCTGTCATTGTATAACACTGGGATTCAGTGCTCGTGGGTACAGATCTGTCACTGTATTACACTGGGTTTCAGTACTGGTCGGTCCAGGTCTGTCACTGTATAACAGTGGGGTAGAGAAATGGTGGGCACTGTTCTGTTACTGTATAACACTTGGGTACAATATGCTGGGTGTTGGTCTGTCACTGTATAACACAGGTACAGTACTGGTGCGTACAGGTCTGTCACTGTATAACATTGGGGTACAGTACTGGTGGGTACAGGTCTGTCACTGTATAACATTGGGGTACAGTACTGGTGGGTCAATGTCTGTCACTGTATAACATTGGGGTACAGTACTGGTGGGTACAGGTCTGTCACTGTATAACATTGGGGTACAGTACTGGTGAGTACAGGTCTGTCACTAACACTGGGGTACAATACTGGTGGGTACAGGTCTCTCACTGTATAACACTGGGGTACATTACTGGTGCGTACAGGTCTGTCACTGTATAACACTGGGGTACAGTACTGGTGTGTACGGGTCTGTCACTGTATAACACTGGAGTACAGTACCGGAGTGTAGAGGTCTGTCACTGTATAACAGTGGGGTACAGTACTGGTGGGTACGGTCTGTCACTGTCTACCTTTGGGGTACAGTACTGGTGGGGACAGGGCTGTCACTATTACACTGGGGTACAGTACTGGTGGTGACAGGTCTGTCACTGTATTACACTGGGGTACAGTACTGGTGGGTACTGGTCTGTCACTGTATTACACGGGTACAGTAATGGTGGGTACAGGTCTGTCACTATAACACTGGGGTACAGTACTGGTGGGTACAGGGCTGTCACTGTATAACACTGGGGTACAGCACTGGTGGGTACAGGTCTGTCACTCTATACCATTGGGGTACAGTACTGGTTGGTTCAGGTCTGTCACTGTTTTACATGGGGGCAGTAATGGTGGGTACAGGTATGTCACTGTATTACACTGGGATACAGCACTGGTGGGTACAGGTCTGTCACTGTATTACACTGGGGTACAGTACTGGTGGGGACAAGTCTGTCACTGTATAACACTGGGGTACAGTACTGGTGGGTACAGGTCTGTCACTGTATAGCACTGGGGTACAGTACTGGTGGGTACAGGTCTGTCACTGTATTATACTGGGATACAGTACTGGTGGGTACAGGTCTGTCACTGTATTACACTGGGATACAGTACTGGTGGGTACAGGTCCGTCACTGTATTACACTGGCGTACAGTACTGGTGTGTACAGGTCTCTCACTGTATAGCACGGGTACAGTACTGGTGTGTACAGGTCTGTCACTGTATAACATTGGGGTACAGTACTGGTGGGTACAGGTCTGTCACTGTATACCATTGGGGTACAGTACTGGTGGGGACAGGTCTGTCACTGTTTTACACGGGTACAGTACTGGTGGGTACAGGTCTGTCACTGTATACCATTGGGGTACAGTACTGGTGGGGACAGGTCTGTCACTATTACACTGGGGTACAGCACTGGTGGGGACAGGCCTGTCACTGTATTACACTGGGATACAGCACTGGTGGGTTAATGTCTGTCACTGTTTTACACGGGTACAGTAATGGTGGGTACAGGTCTGTCACTGTATAACACTGGGGTACAGTACTGGTGGGTACAGGTCTGTCACGTATTACACTGGGATACAGTACTGGTGGGTACAGGTCTGTCACTGTATAACACTGGGGTACAGAACTGATGGGTCCAGGTTTGTCACTGTATAACACTGGGGTACAGTACTGGTGGGTACAGGCCTGTCACTGTATAACACTGGGATACAGTACTGGTGGGTACAGGTCTGTCACTGTATAACAGTGGGGTACAGAAATGGTGGGTACAGTTTTGTCACTGTATAACACTGCGGTACAGTACTGGTGGGTACAGGTCTATCAATATATCACACTGGGGTACAGTACTAGTAGGGACAGGTCTATTACTGTATAACACTGGGGTACAGTACTGGTGGGTACCAGGTCTGTCACTGTATAACACTGGGATTCAGTGCTGGTTGGTACAGATCTGTCACTGTATTACACTGGGTTTCAGTACTGGTGGGTACAGGTCTGTCACTGTATAACACTGGGGTACTGTGCTGGTGGGTACAGTCCAGTCACTGTATAACACTGGGGTAAAGTACTGGTGGGTACAGGTCTGTCACTGTATAACACTGGGGTACGGTACTGGTGGGTACATGTCTGCAACTGTATAACAGTGGGGTACAGTACTGGAGGTTACAGGTCTGTCACTATTACACTGGGATACAGCACAGATGGGTACAGGTCTGTCACTTTATTACACTGGGATACAGTACTGGTGGGTACAGGTCTGTCACTTTATTACACTGGGATACAGTACTGGTGGGTACAGGTCTGTCACTGCATTACACTGGGATACAGCACTGGTGGGTACAGGTCTGTCACTGTCTAACATTGGGGGACAGTACTGGTGGATACAAGTCTGTCATTGTATAACACTGAGGTACAGTAAAGCTGGGTACAGATCTGTCACTGTATTACACTGGGGTACAGTACTCGTGGGGACAGGTCTGTCACTGAATAACACGGGCTAACATTACGAGTGGGTACAGGTCTGTCACTGAACAACACTGGGATACAGTACTGGTGGGCACTGGTCTGTTACTGTATAACACTTCGGTACAATATGCTGGGTATAGTTCTGTCACTGTATAACACAGGTACAGTACTGGTGGGTAGAGGTCTGTCACTGTATAGCACGGGTACAGTACTGGTGCGTACAGGTCTGTCACTGTATAACACTGGGGTACAGCACTGGTGGGTACAGGTCTGTCACTGTATAACATTTGGGTACAGTACTGGTGGATACAAGTCTGTCACTGTATAACACTGGGATACAGTACTGGTGGGTACAGGTCTGTCACTTTATTACACTGGGATACAGTACTGGTGGGTACAGGTCTGTCACTGCATTACACTGGGATACAGCACTGGTGGGTACAGGTCTGTCACTGTATAACATTTGGGTACAGTACTGGTGGATACAAGTCTGTCACTGTATAACACTGGTACAGAACTGTTGGGCACAGATCTGTCACTATAACACTGGGGTACAGTACTGGTGGATACAAGCCTGTCACTATATAACACTGGGGTACAGTATTGGTGGTTACAAGTCTGTCACTGTATAACACTGGTACAGAACTGCTGGGTACAGGTCTGTCACTGTATAACACTGGGGTACACTACTGGTGGGTACAGGTCCGTCACTATATTACACTGGTATTCAGTGCTGGTGGGTACATGTCTGTCACTGTATAACACTGGGGTACTGTGCTGGTGGGCACAGTCCAGTCACTGTATAACACTGGGGTACAGTACTGGTGGGGACAGGTCTGTCACTATTACACTGGGATACAGTACTGGTGTGTACAGGTCTGTCACTGTATAACACTGGGGTGAAGTACTGGTGGGTACAGGTCTGTCACTGTATAACACTGGGGTACATGACTGGTGGGTACAGGTCTGTTATTGTATAACACTGGGGTAAAGTACTGGTGGGTACAGGTCTGTCACTGTATAACACTGGGGTACAGCACTGGTGGGTACAGGTCTGTCACTGTATAACATTGGGGTACAGTGCTGGTGGATACAGGTCTGTCACTGTATAACACTGGGTACAGTACTGGTGGGTACAGGTTTGTCACTGTATAACACTGGTACAGAACTGTTGGGTACAGATCTGTCACTATAACACTGGGGTACAATACTGGTGGATACAAGCCTGTCACTGTATAACACTGGGGTACAGTATTGGTGGTTACAAGTCTGTCACTGTATAACACTGGTACTGAACTGCTGGGTACAGGTCTGTCACTGTATAACACTGGGGTACACTACTGGTGGGGACAGGTCCGTCACTATATTACACTGGTATTCAGTGCTGGTGGGTACATGTCTGTCACTGTATAACACTGGGGTACTGTGCTGGTGGGTACAGACCAGTCACTGTATAACACTGGGGTACAGTACTGGTGGGGACAGGTCTGTCACTATTACACTGGGATACAGTACTGGTGTGTACAGGTCTGTCACTGTATAACACTGGGGTGCAGTACTGGTGGGTACAGGTCTGTCACTGTATTACACTGGGATACAGCACTGGTGTGTACAGGTCTGTCACTGCATAACACTGGGGTGCAGTACTGGTGGGTACAGGTCTGTTACTGTATAACACTGGGGTGCATGACTGGTGGGTACAGGTCTGTCACTGTATTACACTGGGATACAGCACTGGTGGGTTCAGGTCTGTCACTGTTTTACACGGGTACAGTACTGGTGGGTACAGGTCTGTCACTGTATAATATTGGGGTACAGTACTGGTGGGTACAGGTCTGTCACTATAACACTGGGGTACAATACTGGTGGGTACAGGTCTCTCACAGTATAACACTGAGGTACATTACTGGTGCGTATAGGTCTGTCACTGTATAACACTGGGGTACAGTACTGGTGGGTACAGGTCTATCACTGTATAACACTGGGGTACAGTACCGGACTGTACAGGTCTGTCACTGTATAACACTGGGGTACAGTACTGGTGTGTACGGGTCTGTCACTGTATAACACTGGGGTACAGTACCGGAGTGTACAGGTCTGTCACTGTATAACACTGGGGTACAGTACTGGTGGGGACAGGTCTGTCACTGTATAACACTGGGGTACACTACTGGTGGGTACAGGTCTGTCACTGAATAACACTGGGATACAGTACTGGTGGGTACAGGTCCGTCACTGTATTACACTGGGGTACAGTACTGGTGTGTACAGGTCTCTCACTGTATAGCACGGTACAGTACTGGTGTGTACAGGTCTGTCACTGTATAACATTGGGGTACAGTACTGGTGGGTACAGGTCTGTCACTGTATACCTTTGGGGTACAGTACTGGTGGTGACAGGTCTGTCACTGTATTACACTGGGATACAGCACTGGTGGGTTCAGGTCTGTCACTGTATAACAGTGGGGTACAGAAATGGTGGGTACAGTTTTGTCACGGTATAACACTGCGATACAGTACTGGTGGGTACAGGTCTATCACTGTATAACACTGGGGTACAGTACTGGTGGGTACAGGTCTGTCACTGTATAACACTGGGGTACAGTACTGGTAGGGACAGGTCTATCACTGTATAACAGTGGGGTACAGAAATGGTGGGTACAGTTTTGTCACGGTATAACACTGCGATACAGTACTGGTGGGTACAGGTCTGTCACTGTATACCATTGGGGTACAGTACTGGTGGGGACAGGTCTGTCACTATTACACTGGGGTACAGCACTGGTGGGGACAGGTCTGTCACTGTATTACACTGGGATACTGCACTGGTGGGTTAATGTCTGTCACTGTTTTACACGGGTACAGTAATGGTGGGTACAGGTCTGTCACTGTATAACACTGAGGTACAGTACTGGTGGGTACAGGTCTGTCACGTATTACACTGGGATACAGTACTGGTGGGTACAGGTCTGTCACTGTATAACACTGGTACAGAACTGGTGGGCACAGGTCTGTCACTATAACACTGGGGTACAGTACTGGTGGATACAAGTCTGTCACTGTATAACACTGGGGTACAGAACTGATGGGTCCAGGTTTGTCACTGTATAACACTGGGGTATAGTACTGGTGGGTACAGGTCTGTCACTGTATAACACTGGGATACAGTACTGGTGGGTACAGGTCTGTCACTGTATAACAGTGGGGTACAGAAATGGTGGGTACAGTTTTGTCACTGTATAACACTGCGGTACAGTACTGGTGGGTACAGGTCTATCAATGTATCACACTGGGGTACAGTACTAGTAGGGACAGGTCTATCACTGTATAACACTGGGGTACAGTACTGGTGGGTACCAGGTCTGTCACTGTATAACACTGGGATTCAGTGCTGGTTGGTACAGATCTGTCACTGTATTACACTGGGTTTCAGTACTGGTGGGTACAGGTCTGTCACTGTATAACACTGGGGTACTGTGCTGGTGGGTACAGTCCAGTCACTGTATAACACTGGGGTACAGTACTGGTGGGGACAGGTCTGTCACTATTACACTGGGATACAGTACTGGTGTGTACTGGTCTGTCACTGTATAACACTGGGATACAGTACTGGTGGGTACAGGTCTGTCACTGCATTACACTGGGTTTCAGTACTGGTGGGTACAGGTCTGCAACTGTATAACAGTGGGGTACAGTACTGGAGGTTACAGGTCTGTCACTATTACACTGGGATACAGCACAGATGGGTACAGGTCTGTCACTTTATTACACTGGGATACAGTACTGGTGGGTACAGGTCTGTCACTTCATTACACTGGGATACAGTACTGGTGGGTACAGGTCTGTCACTGTATTACACTGGGATACAGTACTGGTGGGTACAGGTCTGTCACTTCATTACACTGGGATACAGTAATGGTGGGTACACGTCTGTCACTGTATTACACTGGGGTACAGTACTGGTGGGTACAGGTCTGTCACTGTATTACACTGGGATACAGTACTGGTGGGTACAGGTCCGTCACTGTATTACACTGGGGTACAGTACTGGTGTGTACAGGTCTCTCACTGTATAGCACGGGTACAGTACTGGTGTGTACAGGTCTGTCACTGTGTAACATTGGGGTACAGTACTGGTGGGTACAGGTCTGTCACTGTATACCATTGGGGTACAGTACTGGTGGGGACAGGTCTGTCACTATTACACTGGGATACAGCACTGGTGGGTTCAGGTCTGTCACTGTTTTACACGGGTACAGTAATGGTGGGTACAGGTCTGTCACTGTATTACGCTGGGGTACAGTACTGGTGGGTACAGGTCTGTCACTGTATAACACTGGGGTACAGCACTGGTGGGTACAGGTCTGTCACTGTATACCATTGGGGTACAGTACTGGTGGGGACAGGTCTGTCACTATTACACTGGGGTACAGCACTGGTGGGGACAGGTCTGTCACTGTATTACACTGGGATACAGCACTGGTGGGTTCAGGTCTGTCACTGTTTTACACGGGTACAGTAATGGTGGGTACAGGTCTGTCACTGTATAACATTGGGGTACAGTACTGGTGGGTACAGGTCTGTCACTGTATACCATTGGGGTACAGTACTGGTGGGGACAGGTCTGTCACTGTTTTACACGGGTACAGTACTGGTGGGTACAGGTCTGTCACTATATACCATTGGGGTACAGTACTGGTGGGGACAGGTCTGTCACTATTACACTGGGGTACAGCACTGGTGGGGACAGGTCAGTCACTGTATTACACTGGGATACAGCACTGGTGGGTTAATGTCTGTCACTGTTTTACACGGGTACAGTAATGGTGGGTACAGGTCTGTCACTGTATAACACTGAGGTACAGTACTGGTGGGTACAGGTCTGTCACGTATTACACTGGGATACAGTACTGGTGGGTACAGGTCTGTCACTGTATAACACTGGTACAGAACTGGTGGGCACAGGTCTGTCACTATAACACTGGGGTACAGTACTGGTGGATACAAGTCTGTCACTGTATAACACTGGGGTACAGAACTGATGGGTCCAGGTTTGTCACTGTATAACACTGGGGTATAGTACTGGTGGGTACAGGTCTGTCACTGTATAACACTGGGATACAGTACTGGTGGGTACAGGTCTGTCACTGTATAACAGTGGGGTACAGAAATGGTGGGTACAGTTTTGTCACTGTATAACACTGCGGTACAGTACTGGTGGGTACAGGTCTATCAATGTATCACACTGGGGTACAGTACTAGTAGGGACAGGTCTATCACTGTATAACACTGGGGTACAGTACTGGTGGGTACCAGGTCTGTCACTGTATAACACTGGGATTCAGTGCTGGTTGGTACAGATCTGTCACTGTATTACACTGGGTTTCAGTACTGGTGGGTACAGGTCTGTCACTGTATAACACTGGGGTACTGTGCTGGTGGGTACAGTCCAGTCACTGTATAACACTGGGGTACAGTACTGGTGGGGACAGGTCTGTCACTATTACACTGGGATACAGTACTGGTGTGTACTGGTCTGTCACTGTATAACACTGGGATACAGTACTGGTGGGTACAGGTCTGTCACTGCATTACACTGGGTTTCAGTACTGGTGGGTACAGGTCTGCAACTGTATAACAGTGGGGTACAGTACTGGAGGTTACAGGTCTGTCACTATTACACTGGGATACAGCACAGATGGGTACAGGTCTGTCACTTTATTACACTGGGATACAGTACTGGTGGGTACAGGTCTGTCACTGCATTACACTGGGATACAGTACTGGTGGGTACAGGTCTGTCACTTCATTACACTGGGATACAGTAATGGTGGGTACACGTCTGTCACTGTAGTACACTGGGGTACAGTACTGGTGGGGACAAGTTTGTCACTGTATAACGGGTACAGTACTGGTGGGTACAGGTCTGTCACTGTATAACACTGGGTTACACTACTGGTGGGTACAGGTCTGTCACTGAATAACACTGGGGTACAGGTCTGTCACTGTATTACACTTGGATACAGCACTGCTGGGTACAGGTCTGTCACTGCATTACATTGGAATACAGTACTGGTGGGTACAGGTCTGTCACTGCATAACACGGGATAACATTACTGATGGGTACAGGTCTGTCACTGTATTACACTGGGGTACAGTACTGTCACTGCATAACACTGGGGTACAGTACTGGTGGGTACAGGTCTGTCTCTGTATAACACTAGGGTACAGTACTGGATGGTACAGGTCTGTCACTATACAACACCGGGGTACAGTACTGGTGGGTACAAGTGTGTCACCGTATAACAATGGGGTACAGTACTGGTGGGGACAGGTCTGTCACTGTATAACACTGGGGTACAGAAGATGGGTACAGTTCTGTCATTGTATTCCACTGGGATACAGAACTGGTGGGTACAGGTCTGTCACTGTATTGCACTAGGATACAGTACTGGTGGGCACAGATCTGTCACTATAACACTGGGGTACAGTACTGGTGGGGACAGGTCTGTCACTGCATAACATGGGGTTACATTACTGGTGGGTAGAGGTCTGTCACTATTGCACTGGGGTACAGTACTGGTGTGTACAGGTCTGTCACTATTACACTGGGATACAGCACTGGTGGGTACAGGTCTGTCACTATTACACTGGGACACAGTACTGGTGGGTACAGGTATGTCACTGTATACCGCGGGGGTACAGTACTGGTGGGTACAGGTATGTCACTGTATAACATTGGGGTACAGAACTGGTGGGTACAGGTTTGTCACTGTATAACACTGGGGTACAGTACTAGTGGGTACAGGTCTGTCACTATAACACTGGGGTACAATACTGGTGGGTACAGGTCTCTCACTGTATAACACTGGGGTACATTACTGGTGCGTACAGGTCTGTCACTGTATAACACTGGGGTACAGTACTGGTGTGTACAGGTCTATCACTGTATAACACTGGGGTACAGTACCGGACTGTACAGGTTTGTCACTGTATAACATTGGGGTACAGTACTGGTGGGTACAGGTCTGTCACTGTGTACCTTTGGGGTACAGTACTGGTGGGGACAGGGCTGTCACTATTACACTGGGGTACAGTACTGGTGGTGACAGGTCTGTCACTGTATTACACTGGGACACAGTACTGGTGGGTTCAGGTCTGTCACTGTATTACACTGGGATACACTACTGGTGGGTACAGGTCTGTCACTGTATTACACTGGGATACAGTACTGGTGGGTACAGGTCCGTCATTGTATTACACTGGGGTACAGTACAGGTGTGTACAGGTCTGTCACTGTATACCATTTGGGTACAGTACTGGTGGGGACAGGTCTGTCACTATTACACTGGGGTACAGTACTGGTGGGGACAGGTCTGTCACTGTATTACACTGGGCTACAGCACTGGTGGGATCAGGTCTGTCACTGTTTTACACGGGTACAGTAATGGTGGGTACAGGTCTGTCATTATATTTCGCTTGGGACAGTACTGGTGGGTACAGGTCTGTCACTGTATAACACTGGGGTACAGCACTGGTGGGTACAGGTCTGTCACTGTATACCATTGGGGTTCAGTACTGGTGGGGACAGGTCTGTCATTATTCCACTGGGGTACAGCACTGGTGGGGACAGGTCTGTCACTGTATTACACTGCGATACAGCACTGGTGGGTTCAGGTCTGTCACGGTTTTACACGGGTACAGTAGTGGTGGGTACAGGTCTGTCACTGTATACCATTGGGGTACAGTACTGGTGGGGACAGGTCTGTCATTGTGTTGCACTGGGATACAGTACTGTTGGGTACAGGTCTGTCACTGTATAACACTGGGGTACAGAACTGGTGGGCACAGGTCTGTCACTGTATAACACTGGGATACAGTACTGGTGGGTACAGGTCTGTCACTGTATAACATTGGTACAGAACTGTTGGGCACAGATCTGTCACTATAACACTGGGGTACAGTATTGGTGGTTACAGGTCTGTCACTGTATAACACTGGGATACAGTACTGGTGGGTACAGGTCTGTCACTGTATAACAGTGGGGTACAGAAATGGTG
The DNA here is from genome assembly GCF_044704955.1 of Pristiophorus japonicus. Taxonomy (NCBI): domain Eukaryota; kingdom Metazoa; phylum Chordata; class Chondrichthyes; family Pristiophoridae; genus Pristiophorus; species Pristiophorus japonicus. Next base: position 260,743 of record NW_027254003.1, read on the forward strand.
GGTACAGGTTTGTCACTGTATAACACTGCGATACAGTACTGGTGGGTACAGGTCTATCACTGTATAACACTGGTGTACAGTACTGGTAGGGACAGGTCTGTCACTGTATAACACTGGTACAGAACTGTTGGGCACAGATCTGTCACTATAACACTGGGGTACAGTACTGGTGGATACAAGCCTGTCACTGTATAACACTGGGGTACAGTATTGGTGGTTACAGGTCTGTCACTGTATAACACTGGGGTACACTACTGGTGGGTACAGGTCCGTCACTATATTACACTGGTATTCAGTGCTGGTGGGTACATGTCTGTCACTGTATAACACTGGGGTACTGTGCTGGTGGGCACAGTCCAGTCACTGTATAAGACTGGGGTACAGTACTGGTGGGGACAGGTCTGTCACTGAATAATGCGGGTACAGTACTGGTGTGTACAGGTCTGTCACTGTATAACACTGGGGTGCAGTACTGGTGGGTACAGGTCTGTTATTGTATAACACTGGGGTAAAGTACTGGTGGGTACAGGTCTGTCACTGTATAACAGTGGGGTACAGAAATGGTGGGTACAGGTTTGTCACTGTATAACACTGCGATACAGTACTGGTGGGTACAGGTCTATCACTGTATAACACTGGTGTACAGTACTGGTAGGGACAGGTCTGTCACTGTATAACACTGGTACAGAAATGTTGGGCACAGATCTGTCACTATAACACTGGGCTACTGTGCTGGTGGGTACAGACCAGTCACTGTATAACACTGGGGTACAGTATTGGTGGTTAGAAGTCTGTCACTGTATAACACTGGTACTGAACTGCTGGGTACAGGTCTGTCACTGTATAACACTGGGGTACAGAACTGGTGGGCACAGGTCTGTCACTGTATAACACTGGTGTACAGTACTGGTAGGGACAGGTCTGTCACTGTATAACACTGGTACAGAAATGTTGGGCACAGATCTGTCACTATAACACTGGGGTACTGTGCTGGTGGGTACAGGTCTGTCACTATTACACTGGGGTACAGCACTGGTGGGGACAGGTCAGTCACTGTATTACACTGGGATACAGCACTGGTGGGTTAATGTCTGTCACTGTTTTACAGTGGGGTACAGAAATGGTGGGTACAGGTTTGTCACTGTATAACATTGGGGTACAGTACTGGTGGGTACAGGTCTGTCACTGTATACCATTGGGGTACAGTACTGGTGGGGACAGGTCTGTCACTGTTTTACACGGGTACAGTACTGGTGGGTACAGGTCTGTCACTGTATACCATTGGGGTACAGTACTGGTGGGGACAGGTCTGTCACTATTACACTGGGGTACAGCACTGGTGGGGACAGGTCAGTCACTGTATTACACTGGGATACAGCACTGGTGGGTTAATGTCTGTCACTGTTTTACACGGGTACAGTAATGGTGGGTACAGGTCTGTCACTGTATAACACTGAGGTACAGTACTGGTGGGTACAGGTCTGTCACGTATTACACTGGGATACAGTACTGGTGGGTACAGGTCTGTCACTGTATAACACTGGTACAGAACTGGTGGGCACAGGTCTGTCACTATAACACTGGGGTACAGTACTGGTGGATACAAGTCTGTCACTGTATAACACTGGGGTACAGAACTGATGGGTCCAGGTTTGTCACTGTATAACACTGGGGTATAGTACTGGTGGGTACAGGTCTGTCACTGTATAACACTGGGATACAGTACTGGTGGGTACAGGTCTGTCACTGTATAACAGTGGGGTACAGAAATGGTGGGTACAGTTTTGTCACTGTATAACACTGCGGTACAGTACTGGTGGGTACAGGTCTATCAATGTATCACACTGGGGTACAGTACTAGTAGGGACAGGTCTATTACTGTATAACACTGGGGTACAGTACTGGTGGGTACCAGGTCTGTCACTGTATAACACTGGGATTCAGTGCTGGTTGGTACAGATCTGTCACTGTATTACACTGGGTTTCAGTACTGGTGGGTACAGGTCTGTCACTGTATAACACTGGGGTACTGTGCTGGTGGGTACAGTCCAGTCACTGTATAACACTGGGGTACAGTACTGGTGGGGACAGGTCTGTCACTATTACACTGGGATACAGTACTGGTGTGTACTGGTCTGTCACTGTATAACACTGGGATACAGTACTGGTGGGTACAGGTCTGTCACTGCATTACACTGGGTTTCAGTACTGGTGGGTACAGGTCTGCAACTGTATAACAGTGGGGTACAGTACTGGAGGTTACAGGTCTGTCACTATTACACTGGGATACAGCACAGATGGGTACAGGTCTGTCACTTTATTTCACTGGGATACAGTACTGGTGGGTACAGGTCTGTCACTGTATAACACTGGGATACAGTACTGGTGGGTACAGGTCTGTCACTGTATAACACTGGGATACAGTACTGGTGGGTACAGGTCTGTCACTGTATAACACTGGGATACAGTACTGGTGGGTACAGGTCTGTCACTTCATTACACTGGGATACAGTACTGGTGGGTACAGGTCTGTCACTGTATTACACTGGGTACAGTACTGGTGGGTACAGGTCTGTCACTTCATTACACTGGGATACAGTAATGGTGGGTACACGTCTGTCACTGTAGTACACTGGGGTACAGTAATGGTGGGGACAAGTTTGTCACTGTATAACGGGTACAGTACTGGTGGGTACAGGTCTGTCACTGTATAACACTGGGTTACACTACTGGTGGGTACAGGTCTGTCACTGAATAACACTGGGGTACAGGTCTGTCACTGTATTACACTTGGATACAGCACTGCTGGGTACAGGTCTGTCACTGCATTACATTGGAATACAGTACTGGTGGGTACAGGTCTGTCACTGCATAACACGGGATAACATTACTGATGGGTACAGGTCTGTCACTGTATTACACTGGGGTACAGTACTGTCACTGCATAACACTGGGGTACAGTACTGGTGGGTACAGGTCTGTCTCTGTATAACACTAGGGTACAGTACTGGATGGTACAGGTCTGTCACTATACAACACCGGGGTACAGTACTGGTGGGTACAAGTGTGTCACCGTATAACAATGGGGTACAGTACTGGTGGGGACAGGTCTGTCACTGTATAACACTGGGGTACAGAAGATGGGTACAGTTCTGTCATTGTATTCCACTGGGATACAGAACTGGTGGGTACAGGTCTGTCACTGTATTGCACTAGGATACAGTACTGGTGGGCACAGATCTGTCACTATAACACTGGGGTACAGTACTGGTGGGGACAGGTCTGTCACTGCATAACATGGGGTTACATTACTGGTGGGTAGAGGTCTGTCACTATTGCACTGGGGTACAGTACTGGTGTGTACAGGTCTGTCACTATTACACTGGGATACAGCACTGGTGGGTACAGGTCTGTCACTATTACACTGGGACACAGTACTGGTGGGTACAGGTATGTCACTGTATACCGCGGGGGTACAGTACTGGTGGGTACAGGTATGTCACTGTATAACATTGGGGTACAGAACTGGTGGGTACAGGTTTGTCACTGTATAACACTGGGGTACAGTACTAGTGGGTACAGGTCTGTCACTATAACACTGGGGTACAATACTGGTGGGTACAGGTCTCTCACTGTATAACACTGGGGTACATTACTGGTGCGTACAGGTCTGTCACTGTATAACACTGGGGTACAGTACTGGTGTGTACAGGTCTATCACTGTATAACACTGGGGTACAGTACCGGACTGTACAGGTTTGTCACTGTATAACATTGGGGTACAGTACTGGTGGGTACAGGTCTGTCACTGTGTACCTTTGGGGTACAGTACTGGTGGGGACAGGGCTGTCACTATTACACTGGGGTACAGTACTGGTGGTGACAGGTCTGTCACTGTATTACACTGGGACACAGTACTGGTGGGTTCAGGTCTGTCACTGTATTACACTGGGATACACTACTGGTGGGTACAGGTCTGTCACTGTATTACACTGGGATACAGTACTGGTGGGTACAGGTCCGTCATTGTATTACACTGGGGTACAGTACAGGTGTGTACAGGTCTGTCACTGTATACCATTTGGGTACAGTACTGGTGGGGACAGGTCTGTCACTATTACACTGGGGTACAGTACTGGTGGGGACAGGTCTGTCACTGTATTACACTGGGCTACAGCACTGGTGGGATCAGGTCTGTCACTGTTTTACACGGGTACAGTAATGGTGGGTACAGGTCTGTCATTATATTTCGCTTGGGACAGTACTGGTGGGTACAGGTCTGTCACTGTATAACACTGGGGTACAGCACTGGTGGGTACAGGTCTGTCACTGTATACCATTGGGGTTCAGTACTGGTGGGGACAGGTCTGTCATTATTCCACTGGGGTACAGCACTGGTGGGGACAGGTCTGTCACTGTATTACACTGCGATACAGCACTGGTGGGTTCAGGTCTGTCACGGTTTTACACGGGTACAGTAGTGGTGGGTACAGGTCTGTCACTGTATACCATTGGGGTACAGTACTGGTGGGGACAGGTCTGTCATTGTGTTGCACTGGGATACAGTACTGTTGGGTACAGGTCTGTCACTGTATAACACTGGGGTACAGAACTGGTGGGCACAGGTCTGTCACTGTATAACACTGGGATACAGTACTGGTGGGTACAGGTCTGTCACTGTATAACATTGGTACAGAACTGTTGGGCACAGATCTGTCACTATAACACTGGGGTACAGTATTGGTGGTTACAGGTCTGTCACTGTATAACACTGGGATACAGTACTGGTGGGTACAGGTCTGTCACTGTATAACAGTGGGGTACAGAAATGGTGGGTACAGGTTTGTCACTGTATAACACTGCGATACAGTACTGGTGGGTACAGGTCTATCACTGTATAACACTGGTGTACAGTACTGGTAGGGACAGGTCTGTCACTGTATAACACTGGTACAGAACTGTTGGGCACAGATCTGTCACTATAACACTGGGGTACAGTACTGGTGGATACAAGCCTGTCACTGTATAACACTGGGGTACAGTATTGGTGGTTACAGGTCTGTCACTGTATAACACTGGGGTACACTACTGGTGGGTACAGGTCCGTCACTATATTACACTGGTATTCAGTGCTGGTGGGTACATGTCTGTCACTGTATAACACTGGGGTACTGTGCTGGTGGGCACAGTCCAGTCACTGTATAAGACTGGGGTACAGTACTGGTGGGGACAGGTCTGTCACTGAATAATGCGGGTACAGTACTGGTGTGTACAGGTCTGTCACTGTATAACACTGGGGTGCAGTACTGGTGGGTACAGGTCTGTTATTGTATAACACTGGGGTAAAGTACTGGTGGGTACAGGTCTGTCACTGTATAACAGTGGGGTACAGAAATGGTGGGTACAGGTTTGTCACTGTATAACACTGCGATACAGTACTGGTGGGTACAGGTCTATCACTGTATAACACTGGTGTACAGTACTGGTAGGGACAGGTCTGTCACTGTATAACACTGGTACAGAAATGTTGGGCACAGATCTGTCACTATAACACTGGGCTACTGTGCTGGTGGGTACAGACCAGTCACTGTATAACACTGGGGTACAGTATTGGTGGTTACAAGTCTGTCACTGTATAACACTGGTACTGAACTGCTGGGTACAGGTCTGTCACTGTATAACACTGGGGTACAGAACTGGTGGGCACAGGTCTGTCACTGTATAACACTGGGATACAGTACTGGTGGGTACAGGTCTGTCACTGTATAACACTGGTACAGAACTGTTGGGCACACATCTGTCACTATAACACTGGGGTACAGTATTGGTGGTTACAGGTCTGTCACTGTATAACACTGGGATACAGTACTGGTGTGTACAGGTCTGTCACTGTATAACAGTGGGGTACAGAAATGGTGGGTACAGGTTTGTCACTGTATAACACTGCGATACAGTACTGGTGGGTACAGGTCTATCACTGTATAACACTGGTGTACAGTACTGGTAGGGACAGGTCTGTCACTGTATAACACTGGTACAGAAATGTTGGGCACAGATCTGTCACTATAACACTGGGGTACTGTGCTGGTGGGTACAGACCAGTCACTGTATAACACTGGGGTGCAGTACTGGTGGGTACAGGTCTGTCACTGTATAACACTTGGGTACATGACTGGTGGGTACAGGTCTGTCACTGTATTACACTGGGATACATTACTGGTGGGTACAGGTCTGTCACTTCATTACACTGGGATACAGTACTGGTGGGTACCGGTCTGTCACTGTATTACACTGGGATACAGCACTGGTGGGGACAGGTCTGTCACTGTATAACATTGGGGTACAGTACTGGTGGATACAAGTCTGTCACTGTATAACACTGGGGTACAGTAAAGCTGGGTACAGGTCTGTCACTGTATTACACTGGGGTACAGTACTCGTGGGGACAGGTCTGTCACTGCATAACACGGGCTAACATTACTAGTGGGTACAGCTCTGTCACTGTATTACACTGGGGTACAGTACTGGTGGGTACAGGTCTGTCACTGCATAACACTGGGGTACAGTACTGGTGGGTACAGGTCTGTCTCTGTATAACACTAGTGTACAGTACTGGAGGGTACAGGTCTGTCACTATATAACACCGGGGTACAGTACTGGTGGGTACAAGTGTGTCACCGTATAACAATGGGGTACAGTACTGGTGGGGACAGGTCTGTCACTGTATAACAATGGGGTACAGTACTGGTGGGTACAAGTGTGTCACCGTATAACAATGGGGTACAGTACTGGTGGGGACAGGTCTGTCACTGTATAACAATGGGGTACAGTACTGGTGGGGACAGGGCTGTCACTATTACACTGGGATACAGCACTGGTGGGTTCAGGTCTGTCACTGTTTTACACGGGTACAGTAATGGTGGGTACAGGTCTGTCACTGTTTTACACGGGTACAGTAATGGTGGGTACAGGTCTGTCACTATTACACTGGGCTACAGGACTGGTGGGTAGAGGGCTGTCACTGTATAACACTGGGGTACAGCACTGGTGGGCACAGGTCTATCACTCTATACCATTGGGGTACAGTACTGGTGGGTTCAGGTCCGTCACTGTTTTACACGGGGGCAGTAATGGTGGGTACAGGTCTGTCACTGTATTACACTGGGATACAGCACTGGTGGGTACAGGGCTGTCACTGTATTACACTGGGATACACTACTGGTGGGTACAGGTCTGTCACTGTATTACACTGGGGTACAGTACTGGTGGGGACAAGTTTGTCACTGTATAACACTGGGGTACAGTACTGGTGGGTACAGGTCTATCATTGTATAACACTGGGGTACACTACTGCTGGGTACAGGTCTGTCACTGAATAACACTGGGGTATAGTACTGGTGGGTACAGGTCTGTCACTGTATTACACTGGGGTACAGTACTGGTGTGTACAGGTCTGTCACTGTTTTACACGGGTACAGTAATGGTGGGTACAGGTCTGTCACTGTATTAAGCTGGGGTACAGTACTGGTGGGGACAGGTCTGTCACTATTACACTGGGGTACAGCACTGGTGGGGACAGGTCTGTCACTGTATTACACTGGGATACAGCACTGGTGGGTTCAGGTCTGTCACTGTTTTACACGGGTACAGTAATGGTGGGTACACGTCTGTCACTGTAGTACACTGGGGTACAGTACTGGTGGGGACAAGTTTGTCACTGTATAACACTGGGGTACAGTACTGGTGGGTACAGGTCTGTCACTGTATAACACTGGGGTACACTACTGGTGGGGACAGGTCTGTCACTGCATAACACGGGATAACATTACTGGTGGGTACAGGTCTGTCACTGTATTACACTGGGGTACAGTACTGGTGGGTACAGGTCTGTCACTGTGTAACACTGGGGTACAGTACTGGATGGTACAGGTCTGTCACTATATAACACCGAGGTACAGTACTGGTGGGTACAAGTGTGTCACCGTATAACAATGGGGTACAGTACTGGTGGGGACAGGTCTGTCACTATTACACTGGGGTACAGTACTGGTGGGAACAGGTCTGTCACTGTACAACACTGGGGTACAGTACTGGTGGGTACAGGTCTGTCACTGTATTGCACTAGGATACAGTACTGGTGGGCATAGATCTGTCACTATAACACTGGGGTACAGTACTGGTGGGGACAGGTCTGTCACTGCATAACATGGGGTTACATTACTGGTGGGTAGAGGTCTGTCACTATTACACTTGGGTACAGTACTGGTGGGTACAGGTCTGTCACTGTATAACACTGGGGTACAGTACTGGTGGGGACAGGTCTGTCACTGCATAACATGGGGTTACATTACTGGTGGGTAGAGGTCTGTCACTATTACACTGGGGTACAGTACTGGTGGGTACAGGTCTGTCACTATTACACTGGGATACAGCACTGGTGGGTACAGGTCTGTCACTATTACACTGGGATACAGTACTGGTGGGTACAGGTATGTCACTGTATAACACTGGGGTACAGTACTGGTGGGTACAGGTCTGTCACTGTATAACATTGGGGTACAGTACTGGTGGGTACAGGTCTGTCACTGTATAACACTGGGGTACAGTACTGGTGGGTACAGGTCTGTCACTGTATAACATTGGGGTACAGTACTGGTGGGTACAGGTCTGTCACTGTATAACATTGGGGTACAGTACTGGTGGGTACAGGTCTGTCACTGCATAACACTGGGGTACAGAACTGGTGGGTACAGGTTGTCACTGTATAACAATGGGGTACAGTACTAGTGGGTACAGGTCTGTCACTATAACACTGGGGTACAATACTGGTGGGTACAGGTCTCACTGTATAACACTGGGGTACATTACTGGTGCGTACAGGTCTGTCACTGTATAACACTGGGGTACAGTACTGGTGTGTACAGGTCTATCACTGTATATCTTTGGGGTACAGTACTGGTGGGGACAGGGCTGTCACTATTACACTGGGGTACAGTACTGGTGGTGACAGGTCTGTCACTGTATTACACTGGGATACAGCACTGGTGGGTTCAGGTCTGTCACTGTTTTACACGGGTACAGTAATGGTGGGTACAGGTCTGTCACTATTACACTGGGGTACAGTACTGGTGGGTACAGGGCTGTCACTGTATAACACTGGGGTACAGCACTGTTGGGTACAGGTCTGTCACTCTATACCATTGGGGTACAGTACTGGTGGGTTCAGGTCTGTCACTGTTTTACACCGGGGCAGTAATGGTGGGGACAGGTCTGTCACTGCATAACATGGGGATACATTACTGGTGGGTACAGGTCTGTCACTATTACACTGGGATACAGTACTGGTGGGTACAGGTCCGTCACTGTATTACACTGGGGTACAGTACTGGTGTGTACAGGTCTCTCACTGTATAGCACGGGTACAGTACTGGTGTGTACTGGTCTGTCACTGTATAACATTGGGGTATAGTACTGGTGGGTACAGGTCTGTCACTGTATACCATTTGGGTACAGTACTGGTGGGGACAGGTCTGTCACTATTACACGGGGGTACAGTACTGGTGGGGACAGGCCTGTCACTGTATTACACTGGGATACAGCACTGGTGGGATCAGGTCTGTCACTGTTTTACACGGGTACAGTAATGGTGGGTACAGGTCTATCACTGTATTTCGCTTGGGTACAGTACTGGTGGGTACAGGTCTGTCACTGTATAACACTGGGGTACAGTACTGGTGGGGACAGGTCTGTCACTATTACACGGGGGTACAGTACTGGTGGGGACAGGTCTGTCACTATTACACTGGGGTACAGCACTGGTGGGTACAGGTCTGTCACTGTATTACACTGCGATACAGCACTGGTGGGTTCAGGTCTGTCATGGTTTTACACGGGTACAATAATGGTGGGTACAGTTCTGTCACTGTATAACACTGGGGTACACTACTGGTGGGTACAAGTCTGTCACTGAATAACACTGGGGTACAGTACTGTTGGGTACAGGTCTGTCACTGTATTACACTGGGATACAGTACTGGTGGGTACAGGTCCGCCACTGTATTACACTGGGGTACAGTACTGGTGTGTACAGGTCTCTCACTGTATAGCATGGGTACAGTACTGGTATGTACAGGTCTGTCACTGTATAACATTGGGGTACAGTACTGGTGGGTACAGGTCTGTCACTGTATACCATTGGGGTACAGTACTGGTGGGGACAGGTCTATCACTATTACACTGGGGTACAGTACTGGTGGGGACAGGTCTGTCACTGTATTACACTGGGATACAGCACTGGTGGGCTCAGGTCTGTCACTGTTTTACACGGGTACAGTAATGGTGGGTACAGGTCTGTCACTGTATTACACGGGTACAGTACTGGTGGGTACAGGGCTGTCACTGTATAACACTGGGGTACAGCACAGGTGGGTACAGGTCTGTCACTGTATACCATTGGGGTACAGTACTGGTGGGGACAGGTCTGTCATTGTATTGCACTGGGATACATTACTGTTGGGTACAGGTCTGTCACTGTATAACACTGGGGTACAGAACTGGTGGGCACAGGTCTGTCACTGTATAACACTGGGATACAGTACTGGTGGGTACAGGTCTGTCACTGTATAACACTGGTACAGAACTGTTGGGCACAGATCTGTCACTATAACACTGGGGTACATGATTGGCGGTTACAGGTCTGTCACTGTATAACACTGGGATACAGTACTGGTGGGTACAGGTCTGTCACTGTATAACAGTGGGGTACAGAAATGGTGGGTACAGGTTTGTCACTGTATAACACTGCGATACAGTACTGGTGTGTACAGGTCTAACACTGTATAACACTGGTGTACAGTACTGGTAGGGACAGGTCTGTCACTATAACACTTGTACAGAACTGTTGGGCACAGATCTGTCACTATAACACTGGGGTACAGTACTGGTGGATACAAGCCTGTCACTGTATAACACTGGGGTACACTACTGGTGGGTACAGGTCTGTCACTGTATTACACTGGGATACAGTACTGGTGGCTACAGGTCTGTCACTTCATGACACTGGGATACAGTACTGGTGTGTACAGGTCTGTCACTGTATTACACTGGGATACAGCACTGGTGTGTACAGGTCTGTCACTGTATAACACTGGGGTGCAGTACTGGTGGGTACAGGTCTGTCACTGTATAACACTGGGGTACATGACTGGTGGGTACAGGTCTGTCACTGTATTACACTGGGATACAGTACTTGTGGGTACAGGTCTGTCACTTCATTACACTGGGATACAGTACTGGTGGGTATAGGTCTGTCACTGTATTACACTGGGATACAGCACTGGTGGGTACAGGTCTGTCACTGTATAACATTGGGGTACAGTACTGGTGGATACAAGTCTGTCACTGTATAACACTGAGGTACAGTAAAGCTGGGTACAGGTCTGTCACTGTATTACACTGGGGTACAGTACTCGTGGGGACAGGTCTGTCACTGCATAACACGGGCTAACATTACTAGTGGGTACAGGTCTGTCACTGTATACCATTGGGGTACAGTACTGGTGGGGACAGGTCTGTCATTGTATTGCACTGGGATACATTACTGTTGGGTACAGGTCTGTCACTGTATAACACTGGGGTACAGAACTGGTGGGCACAGGTCTGTCACTGTATAACACTGGGATACAGTACTGGTGGGTACAGGTCTGTCACTGTATAACACTGGTACAGAACTGTTGGGCACAGATCTGTCACTATAACACTGGGGTACATGATTGGCGGTTACAGGTCTGTCACTGTATAACACTGGGATACAGTACTGGTGGGTACAGGTCTGTCACTGTATAACAGTGGGGTACAGAAATGGTGGGTACAGGTTTGTCACTGTATAACACTGCGATACAGTACTGGTGTGTACAGGTCTAACACTGTATAACACTGGTGTACAGTACTGGTAGGGACAGGTCTGTCACTATAACACTTGTACAGAACTGTTGGGCACAGATCTGTCACTATAACACTGGGGTACAGTACTGGTGGATACAAGCCTGTCACTGTATAACACTGGGGTACACTACTGGTGGGTACAGGTCTGTCACTGTATTACACTGGGGTACAGTACTGGTGGGTACAGGTCTGTCACTGTCTAACATTGGGGGACAGTACTGGTGGATACAAGTCTGTCATTGTATAACACTGGTGTACAGTACTGGTGGGTACAGGTCTGTTATTGTATAACACTGGGGTAAAGTACTGGTGGGTACAGGTCTGTCACTGCATAACACGGGCTAACATTACTAGTGGGTACAGGTCTGTCACTGAATAACACTGGGATACAGTACTGGTGGGTACAGGTCTGTTACTGTATAATACTTGGGTACAATATGCTGGGTATAGTTCTGTCACTGTATAACACAGGTACAGAACTGGTGGGTACAGGTCTGTCACTGTATAGCACGGGTACAGTACTGGTGCGTACAGGTCTGTCACTGTATAACATTGGGGTACAGTACTGGTGGGTACAGGTCTGTCACTGTATAACATTGGGGTACAGTACTGGTGTGTACAGGTCTGTCACTGTATAACACTGGTGTACAGTACTGGTGGGTACAGGTCTGTTATTGTATAACACTGGGGTAAAGTACTGGTGGGTACAGGTCTGTCACTGTATAACACTGGGGTACAGCACTGGTGGGTACAGGTCTGTCACTGTAACATTGGGGTACAGTACTGGTGGATACAAGTCTGTCACTGTATAACACTGGTACAGAACTGTTGGGCACAGATCTGTCACTATAACACTGGGGTACAGTACTGGTGGATACAAGCCTGTCACTGTATAACACTGGGGTACAGTACTGGTGGGTACAGGTCTGTCACTTCATTACACTGGGATACAGTACTGGTGGGTACAGGTCTGTCACTGCATAACACTGGGGTGCAGTACTGGTGGGTACAGGTCTGTCACTGTATAACACTGGGGTACATGACTGGTGGGTACAGGTCTGTCACTGTATTACACTGGGATACAGTACTGGTGGGTACAGGTCTGTCACTGTATTAGACTGGGATACAGCACTGGTGGGTACAGGTCTGTCACTGTATAACATTGGGGTACAGTACTGGTGGATACAAGTCTGTCACTGTATAACATTGGGGTACAGTACTGGTGGGTACAGGTCTGTTACTGTATACCTTTGGGGTACAGTACTGGTGGGGACAGGGCTGTCACTATTACACTGGGGTACAGTACTGGTGGTGACAGGTCTGTCACTGTATTACACTGGGATACAGCACTGGTGGGTTCAGGTCTGTCACTGTTTTACACGGGTACAGTAATGGTGGGTACAGGTCTGTCACTGTTTTACACGGGTACACTAATGGTGGGTACAGGTCTGTCAATATTACACTGGGGTACAGTACTGGTGGGTACAGGGCTGTCACTGTATAACACTGGGGTACAGCACTGATGGGCACAGGTCTGTCACTCTATACCATTGGGGTACAGGACTGGTGGGTTCAGGTCTGTCACTGTATTACACTGGGGTACAGTACTGGTGGGGACAAGTTTGTCAATGTATTACACTGGGGTACAGTACTGGTGTGTACAGGTCTCTCACTGTATAGCACGGGTACAGTACTGGTGTGTACAGGTCTGTCACTGTAACATTGGGGTACAGTACTGGTGGGTACAGGTCTGTCACTGTATACCATTGGGGTACAGTACTGGTGGGGACAGGTCTGTCACTGTATAACACTGGGGTACAGCACTGGTGGGTACAGGTCTGTCACTGTATACCATTGGGGTACAGTACTGGTGGGGACAGGTCTGTCACTATTACACTGGGGTACAGCACTGGTGGGGACAGGTCTGTCACTGTATTACACTGGGATACAGCACTGGTGGGTTCAGGTCTGTCACTGTTTTACACGGGTACAGTAATGGTGGGTACACGTCTGTCACTGTAGTGCACTGGGGTACAGTACTGGTGGGGACAAGTTTGTCACTGTATAACGGGTACAGTACTGCTGGGTACAGGTCTGTCACTGTATAACACTGGGGTACACTACTGGTGGGTACAGGTCTGTCACTGAATAACACTGGGGTACAGTAATGGTGGGTACAGGTCTGTCACTGTATTACACTTGGATACAGCACTGCTGGGTACAGGTCTGTCACTGCATTACATTGGAATACAGTACTGGTGGGTACAGGTCTGTCACTGCATAACACGGGATAACATTACTGATGGGTACAGGTCTGTCACTGTATTACACTGGGGTACAGTACCGTCACTGCATAACAGTGGGGTACAGTACTGGTGGGTACAGGTCTGTCTCTGTATAACACTAGGGTACAGTACTGGATGGTACAGGTCTGTCACTATACAACACCGGGGTACAGTACTGGTGGGTACAAGTGTGTCACCGTATAACAATGGGGTACAGTACTGGTGGGGACAGGTCTGTCACTGTATAACAATGGGGTACAGTACTGGTGGGGACAGGTATCTCACTGTATAACACTGGGGTACAGAAGATGGGTACAGTTCTGTCATTGTATTCCACTGGGATACAGAACTGGTGGGTACAGGTCTGTCACTGTATTGCACTCGGATACAGTACTGGTGGGCACAGATCTGTCACTATAACACTGGGGTACAGTACTGGTGGGGACAGGTCTGTCACTGCATAACATGGGGTTACATTACTGGTGGGTAGAGGTCTGTCACTATTACACTGGGGTACAGTACTGGTGGGTACAGGTCTGTCACTATTACACTGGGATACAGCACTGGTGGGTACAGGTCTGTCACTATTACACTGGGATACAGTACTGGTGGGTACAGGTATGTCACTGTATACCGCGGGGGTACAGTACTGGTGGGTACAGGTATGTCACTGTATAACATTGGGGTACAGTACTGGTGGGTACAGGTCTGTCACTGTATAACATTGGGGTACAGTACTGGTGGGTACAGGTCTGTCACTGTATAACACTGGGGTACAGGACTGGTGGGTACAGGTCTGTCACTATAACACTGGGGTACAATACTGGTGGGTACAGGTCTCTCACTGTATAACACTGGGGTACATTACTGGTGCGCACAGGTCTGTCACTGTATAACACTGGGGTACAGTACTGGTGTGTACAGGTCTATCACTGTATAACACTGGGGTACAGTACCGGACTGTACAGGTCTGTCACTGTATAACATTGGGGTACAGTACTGGTGGGTACAGGTCTGTCACTGTGTACCTTTGGGGTACAGTACTGGTGGGGACAGGGCTGTCACTATTACACTGGGGTACAGTACTGGTGGTGACAGGTCTGTCACTGTATAACACTGGGATACAGTACTGGTGGGTTCAGGTCTGTCACTGCTTTACACCGGGGCAGTAATGGTGGGTACAGGTCTGTCACTGTATTACACTGGGATACAGCACTGGTGGGTACAGGTCTGTCACTGTATTACACTGGGATACACTACTGGTGGGTACAGGTCTGTCACTGTATTACACTGGGATACAGTACTGGTGGGTACAGGTCCGTCACTGTATTACACTGGGGTACAGTACTGATGTGTACAGGTCTCTCACTGTATAGCACGGGTACAGTACTGGTGTGTACAGGTCTGTCACTGTATAACATTGGGGTATAGTACTGGTGGGTACAGGTCTGTCACTGTATACCATTTGGGTACAGTACTGGTGGGGACAGGTCTGTCACTATTACACTGGGGTACAGTACTGGTGGGGACAGGTCTGTCACTGTATTACACTGGGATACAGCACTGGTGGGATCAGGTCTGTCACTGTTTTACACGGGTACAGTAATGGTGGGTACAGGTCTGTCACTGTATTTCGCTTGGGACAGTACTGGTGGGTACAGGTCTGTCACTGTATAACACTGGGGTACAGCACTGGTGGGTACAGGTCTGTCACTGTATACCATTGGGGTTCAGTACTGGTGGGGACAGGTCTGTCACTATTCCACTGGGGTACAGCACTGGTGGGGACAGGTCTGTCACTGTATTACACTGCGATACAGCACTGGTGGGTACAGGTCTGTCACTGTATACCATTGGGGTACAGTACTGGTGGGGACAGGTCTGTCATTGTGTTGCACTGGGATACAATACTGTTGGGTACAGGTCTGTCACTGTATAACACTGGGGTACAGAACTGGTGGGCACAGGTCTGTCACTGTATAACACTGGGATACAGTACTGGTGGGTACAGGTCTGTCACTGTATAACACTGGTACAGAACTGTTGGGCACAGATCTGTCACAATAACACTGGGGTACAGTATTGGTGGTTACAGGCCTGTCACTGTATAACACTGGGATACAGTACTGGTGGGTACAGGTCTGTCACTGTATAACAGTGGGGTACAGAAATGGTGGGTACAGGTTTGTCACTGTATAACACTGCGATACAGTACTGGTGGGTACAGGTCTATCACTGTATAACACTGGTGTACAGTACTGGTAGGGACAGGTCTGTCACTGTATAACACTGGTACAGAACTGTTGGGCACAGATCTGTCACTATAACACTGGGGTACAGTACTGGTGGATACAAGCCTGTCACTGTATAACACTGGGGTACAGTATTGGTGGTTACAGGTCTGTCACTGTATAACACTGGTACAGAACTGTTGGGTACAGGTCTGTCACTGTATAACACTGGGGTACACTACTGGTGGGTACAGGTCCGTCACTATATTACACTGGTATTCAGTGCTGGTGGGTACATGTCTGTTACTGTATAACACTGGGGTACTGTGCTGGTGGGTACAGTCCAGTCACTGTATAACACTGGGGTGCAGTCCTGGTGGGTACAGGTCTGTCACTGTATAACACTGGGGTACATGACTGGTGGGTACAGGTCTGTTACTGTATAACACTGGGGTACTGTGCTGGTGGGTACAGTCCAGTCACTGTATAACACTGGGATACAGTACTGGTGGGTACAGGTCTGTCACTGTATTACACTGGGATACAGCACTGGTGGGTACAGGTCTGTCACTGTATAACACGGGCTAACATTACTAGTGGGTACAGCTCTGTCACTGTATTACACTGGGGTACAGTACTGGTGGGTACAGGTCTGTCACTGCATAACACTGGGGTATAGTACTGGTGGGGACAGGTCTGTCACTGTATAACATTGGGGTGCAGTACTGGTGGGTACAGGTCTGTCTCTGTATTACACTGGGGTACAGTACTGGTGGGGACAGGTCTGTCACTGTATAACATTGGGGTACAGCACTGGTGGGTACAGGTCTGTCTCTGTATTACACTGGGATACACTACTGGTGGGTACAGGTCCGTCACTGTATTACACTGGGGTACAGTACTGGTGGGTACAGGTCTGTCACTCTATACCTTTGGGGTACAGTACTGGTGGGGACAGGGCTGTCACTATTACACTGGAGTACAGTACTGGTGGTGACCGGTCTGTCACTGTATTACACTGGGGTACAGTACTGGTGTGTACAGGGCTGTCACTGTATTACACTGGGATACACTACTGGTGGGTACAGGTCTGTCACTGTATTACACTGGGATACAGCACTGGTGGGTACAGGGCTGTCACTGTATTACACTGGGATACACTACTGGTGGGTACAGGTCTGTCACTGTATTACACTGGGGTACAGTACTGGTGGGGACAAGTTTGTCACTGCATAACACTGGGGTACAGTACTGGTGGGTACAGGTCTATCACTGTATAACACTGGGGTACACTACTGCTGGGTACAGGTCTGTCACTGAATAACACTGGGGTACAGTACTGGTGGGTACAGGTATGTCACTGTATTACACTGGGATACAGTACTGGTGGGTACAGGTCTGTCACTGTATTACACTGGGGTACAGTACTGGTGTGTACAGGTCTGTCACTGTTTTACACGGGTACAGTAATGGTGGGTACAGGTCTGTCACTGTATTAAGCTGGGGTACAGTACTGGTGGGTACAGGTCTGTCACTGTATAACACTGGGGTACAGCACTGGTGGGTACAGATCTGTCACTGTATACCATTGGGGTACAGTACTGGTGGGGACAGGTCTTTCACTATTACACTGGGGTACAGCACTGGTGAGGACAGGTCTGTCACTGTATTACACTGGGATACGGCACTGGTGGGTCCAGGTCTGTCACTGTTTTACACGGGTACAGTAATGGTGGGTACACGTCTGTCACTGTAGTACACTGGGGTACAGTACTGGTGGGGACACGTTTGTCACTGTATAACACTGGGGTACAGTACTGGTTGGTACAGGTCTGTCACTGTATAACACTGGGGTACACTACTGGTGGGTACAGGTCTGTCACTGTATTACACTGGGGTACAGTACTGGTGGGTCCAGGTCTGTCACTGCATAACACTGGGGTACAGTACTGGTGGGTACAGGTCTGTCTCTGTATAACACGAGGGTACAGTACTGGATGGTACAGGTCTGTCACTATATAACACCGGGGTACAGTACTGGTGGGTACAAGTGTGTCACCGTATAACACTGGGGTACAGAAGATGGGTACAGTTCTGTCATTGTATTCCACTGGGATACAGAACTGGTGGGTACAGGTCTGTCACTGTATAACACTGGGGTACAGTACTGGTGGGGACAGGTCTGTCACTATTACACTGGGGTACAGTACTGGTGGGAACAGGTCTGTCACTCTACAACACTGGGGTACAGTACTGGTGGGTACATATACCGCGGGGGTACAGTACTGGTGGGTACAGGTATGTCACTGTATAACACTGGGGTACAGTACTGGTGGGTACAGGTCTGTCACTGTATAACATTGGGGTACAGTACTGGTGGGTACAGGTCTGTCACTGTATAACATTGTGGTACAGTACTGGTGGGTACAGGTCTGTCACTGTAACACTGGGGTACAGAACTGGTGGGTACAGGTTTGTCACTGTATAACACTGGGGTACAGTACTAGTGGGTACAGGTCTGTCACTATAACACTGGGGTACAATACTTGTGGGTACAGGTCTCTCACTGTATAACACTGGGGTACATTACTGGTGCGTACAGGTCTGTCACTGCATAACACTGGGGTACAGTACTGGTGTGTACAGTTCTATCACTGTATACCTTTGGGGTACAGTACTGGTGGGGACAGGGCTGTCACTATTGCACTGGGGTACAGTACTGGTGTGTACAGTTCTATCACTCTATACCATTGTGGTACAGTACTGGTGGGTTCAGGTCTGTCACTGTTTTACACCGGGGCAGTAATGGTGGGTACAGATCTGTCACTGTATTACACTGGGTTACAGTACTGGTGGGGACAGGTCTGTCACTGCATAACATGGGGATACATTACTGGTGGGTACAGCTCTGTCACTATTACACTGGGATACAGTACTGGTGGGTACAGGTCCGTCACTGTATTACACTGGGGTACAGTACTGGTGTGTACAGGTCTCTCACTGTATAGCACGGGTACAGTACTGGTGTGTACTGGTCTGTCACTGCATTACACTGGGTTTCAGTACTGGTGGGTACAGGTCTGTCACTATTACACTGGGATACAGTACTGGTGTGTACTGGTCTGTCACTGTATAACACTGGTGTACAGTACTGGTGGGTACAGGTCTGTTATTGTATAACACTGGGGTAAAGTACTGGTTGGTACAGGTCTGTCACTGTATAACACTGGGGTACTTTACTGGTGGGTACAGTTCTGTCACTGTATAACACTGGGATACAGCACTGGTGGGTACAGGTCTGTCACTGTCTTACACTGGGATACAGCACTGGTGGGTACAGGTCTCTCACTTTATTACACTGGGATACAGTACTGGTGGGTACAGGTCTGTCACTGCATTACACTGGGATACAGTACTGGTGGGTACAGGTCTGTCACTGTCTTACACTGGGATACAGCACTGGTGGGTACAGGTCTGTCACTGTATAACATTGGGGTACAGTACTGGTGGATACAAGTCTGTCACTGTATAACACTGGGGAACAGTAAAGCTGGGTACAGGTCTGTCACTGCATTACACTGGGGTACAGTATTCGTGGGGACAGGTCTGTCACTGCATAACACGGGCTAACATTACTAGTGGGTACAGGTCTGTCACTGAATAACACTGGGATACAGTACTGGTGGGCACTGGTCTGTTACTGTATAACACTTGGGTACAATATGCTGGGTATAGGTCTGTCACTGTATAACACAGGTACAGTACTGGTGGGTACAGGTCTGTCACTGTATAGCACGGGTACAGTACTGGTGCGTACAGGTCTGTCACTGTATAACATTGGGGTACAGTACTGGTGGGTACAGGTCTGTCACTGTATAACATTGGGGTACAGTACTGGTGGGTACAGGTCTGTCACTGTATAACATTGGGGTACATTACTGGTGCGTACAGGTCTGTCACTATATACCTTTGGGGTACAGTACTGGTGGGGACAGGTCTGTCACTATTACACTGGGGCACAGCACTGGTGGGGACAGGTCCGTCACTGTATTACACTGGGATACAGCACTGGTTGGTTCAGGTCTGTCACTGTTTTACACGGGGGCAGTAATGGTGGGTACAGGTCTGTCACTGTATTACACTGGGATACAGCACTGGTGGGTACAGATCTGTCACTGTATTACACTGGTGTACAGTACTGGTGGGGACAAGTCTGTCACTGCACAACATGGGGTTACATTACTGGTGGGTATAGGTCTGTCACTATTACACTGGGGTACAGTACTGGTGGGTACAGGTCTGTCACTATTACACTGGGATACAGCACTGGTGGGTACAGGTCTGTCACTATTACACTGGGATACAGTACTGGTGGGTACAGGTATGTCACTGTATTACCACGGGGGTACAGTACTGGTGGGTACAGGTATGTCACTGTATTACACTGGGGTACAGTACGAGTGGGTACAGGTCTGTCAATGTATAACATTGGGGTACAGTACTGGTGGGCACAGGTCAGTCACTGTATAACACTGGGGTACAGAACTGGTGGGTACAGGTTTGTCACTGTATAACACTGGGGTACATTACTGGTGCATACAGGTCTGTCACTGTATAACACTGGGGTACAGTACTGGTGTGTACAGGTCTATCACTGTATAACACTGGGGTACAGTACCGGAGTGTACAGGTCTGTCACTGTATAACATTGGGGTACAGTACTGGTGGGTACAGGTCTGTCACTGTATACCTTTGGGGTACAGTACTGGTGGGGACAGGGCTGTCACTATTACACTGGGGTACAGTACTGGTGGCGACTGGTCTGTCACTGCATTACACTGGGATACAGCACTGGTGGGTTCAGGTCTGTCACTGTTTTACACGGGTACAGTAATGGTGGGCACAGGTCAGTCACTATTACATTGGGGTACAGCACTGGTGGGTACAGGTCTGTCGCTGTATTACACTGCGATACACTACTGGTGGGTACAGGTCTGTCACTGTATTACACTGGGGTACAGTACTGGTGGGGACAAGTCTGTCACTATATAACACTGGGGTACAGTACTGGTGGGTACAGGGCTGTCCCTGTATAACACTGGGGTACAGCACTGGTGGGTACAGGTCTGTCACTCTATACCATTGGGGTACAGTACTGGTGGGTTCAGGTCTGTCACTGTTTTACACGGGGGCAGTAATGGTGGGTACAGGTCTATCACTGTATTACACTGGGATAGAGCACTGGTGGGTACAGGTCTGTCACTGTATTACACTGGGATACACTACTGGTGGGTACAGGTCTGTCACTGTATTACACTGGGGTACAGTACTGGTGGGGACAAGTCTGTCACTATATAACACTGGGGTACAGTACTGGTGGGGACAAGTCTGTCACTGCATTACACTGGGATACAGTACTGGTGGGTACTGGTCTGTCACTGTATTACACTGGGATACAGCACTGGTGAGTACAGGTCTGTCACTGTGTTGCACTGGGATACAGTACTGGTGGGCACAGGTCTGTCACTATAACACTGGGGTACAGTACTGGTGGGGACAGGTCTATCACTGCATAACATGGGGTTACATTACTGGTGGGTACAGGTCTGTCACTATTACACTGGGGTACAGTACTGGTGGGTACAGGTCTGTCACTATTACACTGGGATACAGCACTGGTGGGTACAGGTCTGTCACTATTACACTGGGATACAGTACTGGTGGGTACAGGTATGTCACTGTATAACACTGGGGTACAGTACTGGTGGGGACATGTCTGTCAATATTACACTGGGGTACAGTACTGGTGGATACAGGTCTGTCACTGCATTACACTGGGATACAGTACTGGTGGGTACTGGTCTGTCACTGTATTACACTGGGATACAGCACTGGTGGGTACAGGTCTCACAGTATTGCACTGGGATACAGTACTGGTGGGCACAGGTCTGTCACTATAACACTGGGGTACAGTACTGGTGGGGACAGGTCTGTCACTGCATAACATGGGGTTACATTACTGGTGGGTACAGGTCTGTCACTATTACACTGGGGTACAGTACTGGTGGGTACAGGTCTGTCACTATTACACTGGGATACAGCACTGGTGGGTACAGGTATGTCACTGTTACACTGGGATACAGCACTGGTTGGTACAGGTCTGTCACTGTATAACAGTGGGGTACAGAAATGGTGGGTACAGTTTTGTCACTGTATAACACTGCGATACAGTACTGGTGGGTACAGGTCTGTCACTGTAATAACTGGGGTACACTACTTGTGGGTTCAGGTCTGTCACTGTTTTACACGGGTGTTGTAATGGTGTGTCCAGGTCTGTCACTGTATTACGCTGGGGTACAGTACTGGTGGGTACAGGTCTGTCACTGTGTAACACTGGGGTACAGTACTGGTGGGTACAGGTCTGTCACTGTATAACACTGGGATAGAGGACTGGTGGGTACAGGTCTGTCACTGTATAACACTGGGGTACAGTACTGGTGGGTACAGGTCTGTCACTGTATAACACTGGGATAGAGGACTGGTGGGTACAGGTCTGTCACTGTATTACGCTGGGGTACAGTACTGGTGGGTACAGGTCTGTCACTGTATAACACTGGGGTACAGTGCTGGTGGGTACAGGTCTGTCACTGAATAACACGGGTACAGTACTGGTGGGTACAGGTCTGTCACTATAACACTCCGGTACATTACTGTTGGGTACAGGTCTGTCACTGAATAACACGGGTACAATACTGGTGGGTACAGGTCTCTCACTGTATAACACTGCAGTACAGTACTGGTGGGTACAGGTCTGTCACTGTATAACACTGGGGTACAGTACTGGTGGGTACAGGTCTGTCACTGTATAACACTGGGGTACAGTACTGGTGGGTACAGGTCTGTCACTGTATAACACTGGGGTACAGTACCGGAGTATACAGGTCTGTCACTGTATAACACTGGTGTACAGTACTGGTGGGGACAGGTCTGTCACTGTATAACACTGGGGTACAGTGCTGGTGGGTACAGGTCTGTCACTGAATAACACGGGTACAGTACTGGTGGGTACAGGTCTGTCACTATAACAGTCGGGTACATTACTGTTGGGTACAGGTCTGTCACTGAATAACACGGGTACAATACTGGTGGGTACAGGTCTCTCACTGTATAACACTGCAGTACAGTACTGGTGGGTACAGGTCTGTCACTGTATAACACTGGGGTACAGTACTGGTGGGTACAGGTCTGTCACTGTATTGCACTGGGATACAGTACTGGTGGGCACAGGTCTCTCACTGTATAACACTGGGGTACAGTACTGGTGGGCACAGATCTGTCACTGCATAACATGGGGTTACATTACTGGTGGGTACAGGTCTGTCACTATTACACTGGGGTACAGTACTGGTGGGTACAGGTCTGTCACTATTACACTGGGATACAGCACTGGTGGGTACAGGTCTGTCACTATTACACTGGGATACAGTTCTGGTGGGTACAGGTATGTCACTGTATAACACAGGGATACAGTACTGGTGGGGACAGGTCTGTCACTATTACACTGGGGTACAGTACTGGTGGGTACAGGTCTGTCACTGCATTACACTGGGATACAGTACTGGTGGGTACAGGTCTATCACTGTATTGCACTGGGATACAGTACTGGTGGGCACAGGTCTGTCACTATAACACTGGGGTACAGTACTGGTGGGGACAGGTCTGTCACTGCATAACATGGGGCTCCATTACTGGTGGGTACAGGTCTGTCACTATTACACTGGGATACAGCACTGGTGGGTACAGGTATGTCACTATTACACTGGGATGCAGTACTGGTGGGTACAGGTATGTCACTGTATAACACTGGGGTACAGTACTGGTGGGGACAGGTCTGTCACTGTATACCACTGGGGTACAGTACTGGTGGGTACAGGTATGTCGCTGTATAACACTGGGGTACAGTACTGGTGGGTACAGGTTTGTCACTGTTACACTGGGATACAGCACTGGTGGGTACAGGTCTGTCACTGTATAACACTGGGGTACAGAAATGGTGGGTACAGTTTTGTCACTGAATAACACTGGGGTACAGTACTGGTGGGTACAGGTCTGTCACTGTATTACACTGGGATACAGTACTGGTGGGTACAGGTTCGTCACTGTATTACAAGGGGTACAGTACTGGTGTGGACAGGTCTCTGTATAGCACAGGTACAGTACTGGTGTGTACAGGTCTGTCACTGTATACCATTGGGGTACAGTACTGGTGGGGACAGGTCTGTCACTATTACACTGGGGTACAGCACTGGTGGGGACAGGTCCGTCACTGTATTACACTGGGATACAGCACTGGTGGGTTCAGGTCTGTCACTGTTTTACACGGGTACAGTAATGGTGTGTACAGGTCCGTCACTGTATTACGCTGGGGTACAGTACTGGTGGGTACAGGTCTGTCACTGTGTAACACTGGGGTACAGTACTGGTGGGTACAGGTCTGTCACTGTATAACTCTGGGATAGAGGACTGGTGGGTACAGGTCTGTCACTGTATAACACTGGGGTACTGTGCTGGTGGGTACAGTCCAGTCACTGTATAACACTGGGATGCAGTACTGGTGGGGACAGGTCTGTCACTATTACACTGGGATACAGTACTGGTGGGTACAGGTCTCTCACTTTATTACACTGGGATACAGTACTGGTGGGTACAGGTCTGTCACTGCATTACACTGGGATACAGTACTGGTGGGTACAGGTCTGTCACTGTATTACACTGGGATACAGCACTGGTGGGTACAGGTCTGTCACTGTATAACATTGGGGTACAGTACTGGTGGATACAAGTCTGTCACTATAGCACTGGGGTACAGTAAAGCTGGGTACAGGTCTGTCACTGTATTATACTGGGGTACAGTAGTCGTGGGGACAGGTCTGTCACTGCATAACACGGGCTAACATTACTCGTGCGTACAGGTCTGTCACTGTATAACACTGGGGTACTGTGCTGGTGGGTACAGTCCGGTCACTGTATAAAACTTGGGTACAGTACTGGTGGTTACAGGTCTGTCACTGTATAACATGGGGATACAATACTGGTAGGTACAGATCTGTCACTGAATAGCACTGGGATACATTACTGGTGGGCACTGGTCTGTTACTGTATAACACTTGGGTACAATATGCTGGGTATAGGTCTGTCACTGTATAACACAGGTACAGTACAGGTGGGTACAGGTCTGTCACTGTATAGCACGGGTACAGTACTGGTGCGTACAGGTCTGTCACTATTACACTGGGGTACAGTACTGGTGGGGACAGGTCTGTCACTGTATTACACTGGGATACAGCACTTGTGGGTTCAGGTCTGTCACTGTTTTACACGGGTGTTGTAATGGTGTGTCCAGGTCTGTCACTGTATTACGCTGGGGTACAGTACTGGTGGGTACAGGTCTGTCACTGTGTAACACTGGGGTACAGTACTGGTGGGTACAGGTCTGTCACTGTATAACACTGGGATAGAGGACTGGTGGGTACAGGTCTGTCACTGTATAACACTGGGGTACAGTACTGGTGGGTACAGGTCTGTCACTGTATAACACTGGGGTACAGTGCTGGTGGGTACAGGTCTGTCACTGAATAACACGGGTACAGTACTGGTGGGTACAGGTCTGTCACTATAACACTCCGGTACATTACTGTTGGGTACAGGTCTGTCACTGAATAACACGGGTACAATACTGGTGGGTACAGGTCTCTCACTGTATAACACTGCAGTACAGTACTGGTGGGTACAGGTCTGTCACTGTATAACACTGGGGTACAGTACTGGTGGGTACAGGTCTGTCACTGTATAACACTGGGGTACAGTACTGGTGGGTACAGGTCTGTCACTGTATAACACTGGGGTACAGTACCGGAGTATACAGGTCTGTCACTGTATAACACTGGTGTACAGTACTGGTGGGGACAGGTCTGTCACTGTATAACACTGGGGTACAGTGCTGGTGGGTACAGGTCTGTCACTGAATAACACGGGTACAGTACTGGTGGGTACAGGTCTGTCACTATAACAGTCGGGTACATTACTGTTGGGTACAGGTCTGTCACTGAATAACACGGGTACAATACTGGTGGGTACAGGTCTCTCACTGTATAACACTGCAGTACAGTACTGGTGGGTACAGGTCTGTCACTGTATAACACTGGGGTACAGTACTGGTGGGTACAGGTCTGTCACTGTATTGCACTGGGATACAGTACTGGTGGGCACAGGTCTCTCACTGTATAACACTGGGGTACAGTACTGGTGGGCACAGATCTGTCACTGCATAACATGGGGTTACATTACTGGTGGGTACAGGTCTGTCACTATTACACTGGGGTACAGTACTGGTGGGTACAGGTCTGTCACTATTACACTGGGATACAGCACTGGTGGGTACAGGTCTGTCACTATTACACTGGGATACAGTTCTGGTGGGTACAGGTATGTCACTGTATAACACAGGGATACAGTACTGGTGGGGACAGGTCTGTCACTATTACACTGGGGTACAGTACTGGTGGGTACAGGTCTGTCACTGCATTACACTGGGATACAGTACTGGTGGGTACTGGTCTGTCACTGTATTACACTGGGATACAGCACTGGTGGGTACAGGTCTATCACTGTATTGCACTGGGATACAGTACTGGTGGGCACAGGTCTGTCACTATAACACTGGGGTACAGTACTGGTGGGGACAGGTCTGTCACTGCATAACATGGGGTTACATTACTGGTGGGTACAGGTCTGTCACTATTACACTGGGATACAGCACTGGTGGGTACAGGTATGTCACTATTACACTGGGATGCAGTACTGGTGGGTACAGGTATGTCACTGTATAACACTGGGGTACAGTACTGGTGGGGACAGGTCTGTCACTGTATACCACTGGGGTACAGTACTGGTGGGTACAGGTATGTCGCTGTATAACACTGGGGTACAGTACTGGTGGGTACAGGTTTGTCACTGTTACACTGGGATACAGCACTGGTGGGTACAGGTCTGTCACTGTATAACACTGGGGTACAGAAATGGTGGGTACAGTTTTGTCACTGAATAACACTGGGGTACAGTACTGGTGGGTACAGGTCTGTCACTGTATTACACTGGGATACAGTACTGGTGGGTACAGGTTCGTCACTGTATTACAAGGGGTACAGTACTGGTGTGGACAGGTCTCTGTATAGCACAGGTACAGTACTGGTGTGTACAGGTCTGTCACTGTATACCATTGGGGTACAGTACTGGTGGGGACAGGTCTGTCACTATTACACTGGGGTACAGCACTGGTGGGGACAGGTCCGTCACTGTATTACACTGGGATACAGCACTGGTGGGTTCAGGTCTGTCACTGTTTTACACGGGTACAGTAATGGTGTGTACAGGTCCGTCACTGTATTACGCTGGGGTACAGTACTGGTGGGTACAGGTCTGTCACTGTGTAACACTGGGGTACAGTACTTGTGGGTACAGGTCTGTCACTGCATAACTCTGGGATAGAGGACTGGTGGGTACAGGTCTGTCACTGTATAACACTGGGGTACTGTGCTGGTGGGTACAGTCCAGTCACTGTATAACACTGGGATGCAGTACTGGTGGGGACAGGTCTGTCACTATTACACTGGGATACAGTACTGGTGGGTACAGGTCTCTCACTTTATTACACTGGGATACAGTACTGGTGGGTACAGGTCTGTCACTGCATTACACTGGGATACAGTACTGGTGGGTACAGGTCTGTCACTGTATTACACTGGGATACAGCACTGGTGGGTACAGGTCTGTCACTGTATAACATTGGGGTACAGTACTGGTGGATACAAGTCTGTCACTATAGCACTGGAGTACAGTAAAGCTGGGTACAGGTCTGTCACTGTATTATACTGGGGTACAGTACTCGTGGGGACAGGTCTGTCACTGCATAACACGGGCTAACATTACTCGTGCGTACAGGTCTGTCACTGTATAACACTGGGGGACTGTGCTGGTGGGTACAGTCCGGTCACTGTATAAAACTTGGGTACAGTACTGGTGGTTACAGGTCTGTCACTGTATAACACGGGGATACAATACTGGTAGGTACAGATCTGTCACTGAATAGCACTGGGATACATTACTGGTGGGCACTGGTCTGTTACTGTATAACACTTGGGTACAATATGCTGGGTATAGGTCTGTCACTGTATAACACAGGTACAGTACAGGTGGGTACAGGTCTGTCACTGTATAGCACGGGTACAGTACTGGTGCGTACAGGTCTGTCACTGTATAACATTGGGGTACAGTACTGGTGGGTACAGGTCTGTCACTGTATAATATTGGAGTGCAGTACTGGTGGGTACAGGTCTGTCACTGTAGAACACTGGGGTACAGAACTGGTGGGCACAGGTTTGTCACTGTATAACACTGGGGTACAGTACTAGTGGGTACAGGTCTGTCACTATAACACTGGGGTACAATACTGGTGGGTACAGGTCTCTCTCTGTATAACACTGGGGTACATTACTGGTTCTACAGGTCTGTCACTGTATAACACTGGGGTACAGTACTGGTGGGTACAGGTCTATCACTGTATAACACTGGGGTACGGTACCGGACTGTACAGGTCTGTCACTGTATAACACTGGGGTACAGTACTGGTGGGGGCAGGTCTGTCACTGTATAACACTGCGGTACAGTACTGGTGGGTACAGGTCTGTCACTGTATAACACTGCGGTACAGTACTGGTGGGTACAGGTCTGTCACTGTATAACACTGGGGTACAGTACTGGTGGGTACAGGTCTGTCACTGTATAACACTGGGGTACAGTACTGGTGGGTACAGGTCTGTCACTGTATAACACTGGGGTACAGTACTGGTGGGTACAGGTCTGTCACTGTATAACACTGGGGTACAGTACCGGAGTGTATAGGTCTGTCACTGTATAAAACTGGGGTACAATACTGGTGGGTACAGGTCTATCACTGTATAACACTGGGGTACAGAACCGGTGAGAACACGTCTGTCACTGTATAACACTGGGGTACAGTTCTGGTGGGTACAGGTCTGTCACTGTATAACACTGGGGTACAGGACTGATGGGTACAGGTCTGTCACTGTATAACACTGGGATACAGTACTGGTGGTACAGGTCTGTCACTGTATAACAGTGGGGTACAGAAATGGTGGGTACAGGTGTGTCACTGTATAACACTGGGGTACCGTACTGGTGGGTACAGGTCTGTCACTATTACACTGGGATACAGCACTGGTGGGTACTGGTTTCTCACTGTATAACACTGGGATACAGTACTGGTGGGTACAGGTTTCTCACTGTATAACACTGGGGTACAGTACTGGTGGGTACAGGTCTGTCACTGTATAACACTGGGGTACAGTACTGGTGGGGACAGGTCTGTCACTGTATAACACTGGGGTACAGTACCGGTGGGTACAGGTCTGTCACTGTATAACACTGGGATAGAGGACTGGTGGGTACAGGTCTGTCACTGTATAACACTGGGGTACAGTACTGGTGGGGACAGGTCTGTCACTGTATAACACTGGGGTACAGTACTGTGGGGACAGGTCTGTCACTGTATACCACTGGGGTACAGTACTGGTGGGTACATGTATGTCACTGTATAACACTAGGGTACAGTACTGGTGGGTACAGGTCTGTCACTGTATTACACTGGGATACAGCACTGGTGGGTACAGGTCTGTCACTGTATAACACCTGGGTACTGTGCTGGTGTGTACAGGTCTGTCACTGTATAACACTGGGGTACAGTACTGGTGGGTACAGGTGTGTCACTGTATAACACTGGGGTACAGTACTGGTGGGTACAGGTCAGTCACTGTATAACATTTGGGTACAGCACTGGTGGGTACAGGTCTGTCACTGTATAACACTGGGGTACAGTACTGGTGGGTACAGGTCTGTCACTGTATACCATTGGGGTACAGTACAGGTGGGGACAGATCTGTCACTATTACTCTGGGGTACAGTACTGGTGGGGACAGGTCTGTCACTGTATTACACTGGGATACAGCACTGGTGCCTTCAGGTCTGTGTTTTACACGGGTACAGTAATGGTGGGTACAGGTCTGTCACTGTATTACACTTGGATACAGCACTGCTGGGTACAGGTCTGTCACTGCATTACACTGGGATACAGTACTGGTGGGTACAGGTCTGTCACTGCATTACACTGGGATACAGCACTGGTGGGTGCAGGTCTGTCACTGTATTACACTGGGATACAGTACTGGTGGATACAAGTCTGTCACTGTATACACTGGGGTACATTGCTGGTGGGTACAGGTCTGTCACTGCATAACACGGGCTAACATTACTAGTGGGTACAGCTCTGTCTCTGTATTACACTGGGGTACAGTACTGGTGGGTACAGGTCTGTCACTGCATAACACTGGGGTACAGTACTGGTGGGTACAGGTCTGTCTCTGTATAACACTGGGGTACAGAACTGGTGGGTACAGTTCTGTCATTGTATTCCACTGGGATACAGAACTGGTGGGTACAGGTCTGTCACTGTATAACTCTGGGGTACAGTACTGGTGGGGACAGGTCTGTCGCTATTACACTGGGGTACAGTACTGGTGGGTACATGTCTGTCACTGCATTACACTGGGATACAGTACTGGTGGGTACTGGTCTGTCACTGTATTACACTGGGATACAGCACTGGTGAGTACAGGTCTGTCACTGTATTGCACTGGGATACAGTACTGGTGGGCACAGGTCTGTCACTGCATAACATGGGGTTACATTACTGGTGGGCACAGGTCTGTCACTATAACACTGGGGTACAGTACTGGTGGGTACAGGTCTGTCACTATTACACTGGGATACAGCACTGGTGGGTACAGGTCTGTCACTATTACACTGGGATACAGTACTGGTGGGTACAGGTATGTCACTGTATAACACTGGGGTACAGTACTGGTGGGGACAGGTCTGTCACTGTATACCACTGGGGTACAGTACTGGTGGGTACAGGTATGTCGCTGTATAACACTGGGGTACAGTACTGGTGGGTACAGGTTTGTCACTGTTACACTGGGATACAGCACTGGTGGGTACAGGTCTGTCACTGTATAACAGTGGGGTACAGAAATGGTGGGTACAGTTTTGTCACTGTATAACACTGCGATACAGTACTGGTGGGTACAGGTCTGTCATTGTATAACACTGGGGTACACTACTGGTGGGTACAGGTCTGTCACTGAATAACACTGGGGTACAGTACTGGTGGGTACAGGTCTGTCACTATTACACTGGGATATAGTACTGGTGGGTACAGGTCCGTCACTGTATTACACTGGGGTACAGTACTAGTGTGGACCGGTCTCTGTATAGCACGGGTACAGTACTGGTGTGTACAGGTCTGTCACTGTATACCATTGGGTACAGTACTGGTGGGGACAGGTCTGTCACTATTACACTGGGGTACAGTACTGGTGGGGACAGATCTGTCACTGTATTACACTGGGATACAGCACTGGTGGGTTCAGGTCTGTCACTGTTTTATACGGGTACAGTAATGGTGTGTACAGGTCTGTCACTGTATTACGCTGGGGTACAGGACTGGTGGGTACAGGTCTGTCACTGTGTAACACTGGGATAGAGGACTGGTGGGTACAGGTCTGTCACTGTATAACACTGGGGTACTGTGCTGGTGGGTACAGTCCAGTCACTGTATAACACTGGGATGCAGTACTGGTTGGGACAGGTCTGTCACTATTACACTGGGATACAGTACTGGTGGGTACAGGTCTCTCACTTTATTACACTGGGATACAGTACTGGTGGGTACAGGTCTGTCACTGCATTACACTGGGATACAGTACTGGTGGGTACAGGTCTGTCACTGTATTACACTGGGATACAGCACTGGTGGGTACAGGTCTGTCACTGTATAACATTGGGGTACAGTACTGGTGGATACAAGTCTGTCACTATAACACTGGGGTACAGTAAAGGTGGGTACAGGTCTGTCACTGTATTACACTGGGGTACAGTACTCGTGGGGACAGGTCTGTCACTGCATAACACGGGCTAACATTACTAGTGGGTACAGGTCTGTCACTGTATAACACTGGGGACTGTGCTGGTGGGTACAGTCCAGTCACTGTATAAAACTTGTGTACAGTACTTGTGGTTACAGGTCTTTCACTGTATAACACGGGGGTGCAATACTGGTAGGTACAGATCTGTCACTAAATAGCACTGGGATACATTACTGGTGGGCACTGGTCTGTTACTGTATAACACTTGGGTACAATATGCTGGGTATAGGTCTGTCACTGTATAACACAGGTACAGTACAGGTGGGTACAGGTCTGTCACTGTATAACACGGGTACAGTACTGGTGCGTACAGGTCTGTCACTGTATAACATTGGGGTACAGGTCTGTCACTGTATAACATTGGGGTACAGTACTGGTGGGTACAGGTCTGTCACTGTATAACACTGGGGTACAGAACTGGTGGGTACAGGTGTGTCACTGTATAATACTGGGGTACAGTACTAGTGGGTACAGGTCTGTCACTAACACTGGGGTACAATACTGGTGGGTACAGGTCTCTCTCTGTATAACACTGGGGTACATTACTGGTTCTACAGGTCTGTCACTGTATAACACTGGGGTACAGTACTGGTGGGTACAGGCCTATCACTGTATAACACTGGGGTACAGTACCGGACTGTACAGGTCTGTCACTGTATAACACTGGGGTACATTACTGGTGGGTACAGGTCTGTCACTGTATTACACTGGGTTACAGTACACGTGGGGACAGGTCTGTCACTGCATAACACGGGCTAACATTACTAGTGGGTACAGCTCTGTCACTGTATTACACTGGGGTACAGTACTGGTGGGTACAGGTCTGTCACTGCATAACACTGGGGTACAGTACTGGTGGATACAAGTCTGTCACTGTATAACACTGGGGTACAGTAAAGCTGGGTACAGGTCTGTCACTGTATTACACTGGGGTACAGTACTCGTGGGGACAGGTCTGTCACTGCATAACACGGGCTAACATTACTAGTGGGTACAGGTCTGTCACTGTATAACACTGGGGACTGTGCTGGTGGGTACAGTCCAGTCACTGTATAAAACTTGTGTACAGTACTTGTGGTTACAGGTCTTTCACTGTATAACACGGGGGTGCAATACTGGTAGGTACAGATCTGTCACTAAATAGCACTGGGATACATTACTGGTGGGCACTGGTCTGTTACTGTATAACACTTGGGTACAATATGCTGGGTATAGGTCTGTCACTGTATAACACAGGTACAGTACAGGTGGGTACAGGTCTGTCACTGTATAACACGGGTACAGTACTGGTGCGTACAGGTCTGTCACTGTATAACATTGGGGTACAGGTCTGTCACTGTATAACATTGGGGTACAGTACTGGTGGGTACAGGTCTGTCACTGTATAACACTGGGGTACAGAACTGGTGGGTACAGGTTTGTCACTGTATAATACTGGGGTACAGTACTAGTGGGTACAGGTCTGTCACTAACACTGGGGTACAATACTGGTGGGTACAGGTCTCTCTCTGTATAACACTGGGGTACATTACTGGTTCTACAGGTCTGTCACTGTATAACACTGCGGTACAGTACTGGTGGGTACAGGCCTATCACTGTATAACACTGGGGTACAGTACCGGACTGTACAGGTCTGTCACTGTATAACACTGGGGTACATTACTGGTGGGTACGGGTCTGTCACTGTATTACACTGGGTTACAGTACACGTGGGGACAGGTCTGTCACTGCATAACACGGGCTAACATTACTAGTGGGTACAGGTCTGTCACTGTATTACACTGGGGTACAGTACTGGTGGGTACAGGTCTGTCACTGCATAACACTGGGGTACAGTACTGGTGGATACAAGTCTGTCACTGTATAACACTGGGGTACAGTAAAGCTGGGTACAGGTCTGTCACTGTATTACACTGGGGTACAGTACTCGTGGGGACAGGTCTGTCACTGCATAACACGGGCTAACATTACTAGTGGGTACAGCTCTGTCACTGTATTACACTGGGGTACAGTACTGGTGGGTACAGGTCTGTCACTGCATAACACTGGGGTACAGTACTGGTGGGTACAGGTCTGCCTCTGTATAACACTGGGGTACAGAACTGGTGGGTACAGTTCTGTCATTGTATTCCACTGGGATACAGAACTGGTGGGTACAGGTCTGTCACTGTATAACACTGGGGTACAGTACTGGTGGGGACAGGTCTGTCACTGCATAACATGGGGTTACATTACTGGTGGGTACAGATCTGTCACTATAACACTGGGGTGCAGTACTGGTGGGTACAGGTCTGTCACTATTACACTGGGATACAGCACTGGTGGGTACAGGTCTGTCACTATTACACTGGGATACAGTTCTGGTGGGTACAGGTATGTCACTGTATAACACTGGGATACAGCACTGGTGGGTACAGGTCTGTCACTATTGCACTGGGATACAGTACTGGTGGGCACAGGTCTGTCACTAACACTGGGGTACAGTACTGGTGGGTACAGGTCTGTCACTGTATTGCACTGGGATACAGTACTGGTGGGCACAGGTCTGTCACTATAACACTGGGGTACAGTACTGGTGGGGACAGGTCTGTCACTGCATAACATGGGGTTACATTACTGGTGGGTGCAGATCTGTCACTATTACACTGGGGTACAGTACTGGTGGGTACAGGTCTGTCACTATTACACTGGGATACAGCACTGGTGGGTACAGGTCTGTCACTATTACACTGGGATACAGTACTGGTGGGTACAGGTATGTCACTGTATAACGTTGGGGTACAGTACTGGTGGGGACAGGTCTGTCACTGTATACCACTGGGGTACAGTACTGGTGGGTACAGGTATGTCGCTGTATAACACTGGGGTACAGTACTGGTGGGTACAGGTTTGTCACTGTTACACTGGGATACAGCACTGGTGGGTACAGGTCTGTCACTGTATAACAGTGGGGTACAGAAATGGTGGGTACAGTTTTGTCACTGTATAACACTGCGATACAGTACTGGTGGGTACAGGTCTGTCACTGTATAACACTGGGGTACACTACTGGTGGGTATAGGTCTGTCACTGAATAACACTGGGGTACAGTACTAGTGAGGACAGGTCTCTGTTTAGCACGGGTACAGTACTGGTGTGTACAGGTCTGTCACTGTATACCATTGGGGTACAGTACTGGTGGGGACAGGTCTGTCACTATTACACTGGGGTAAAGTACTGGTGGATACAGGTCTGTCACTATTACACTGGGATACAGTACTGGTGGGTACAGGTCCGTCACTGTATTACACTGGGGTACAGTACTAGTGTGGACAGGTGTCTGTATAGCACGGGTACAGTACTGGTGTGTACAGGTCTGTCACTGTATACCATTGGGGTACAGTACTGGTGGGGACAGATCTGTCACTATTACAC
This sequence comes from Pristiophorus japonicus, assembly GCF_044704955.1. NCBI lineage: Eukaryota > Metazoa > Chordata > Chondrichthyes > Pristiophoridae > Pristiophorus > Pristiophorus japonicus. The sequence goes on from NW_027254003.1 coordinate 296,737, forward strand.
TGGGGTACAGTACTCGTGGGGACAGGTCTGTCACTGTATTACACTGGGATACAGCACTGGTGGGTTCAGGTCTGTCACTGTTTTATACAGGTACAGTAATGGTGTGTACAGGTCTGTCACTGTATTATGCTGGGGTACAGTACTGGTGGGTACAGGTCTGTCACTGTGTAACACTGGGATAGAGGACTGGTGGGTACAGGTCTGTCACTGTATAACACTGGGATGCAGTACTTGTGGGGACAGGTATGTCACTATTACACTGAGATGCAGTACTGGTAGGTACAGGTCTCTCACTTTATTACACTGGGATACAGTACTGGTGGGTACAGGTCTGTCACTGCATTACACTGGGATACAGTACTGGTGGGTACAGGTCTGTCACTGTATTACACTGGGATACAGCACTGGTGGGTACAGGTCTGTCACTGTATAACACTGGGGTACAGTAAAGCTGGGTACAGGTCTGTCACTGTATAACACTGGGGTACAGTACTCGTGGGGACAGGTCTGTCACTGCATAACACGGGCTAACATTACTAGTGGGTACAGGTCTGTCACTGTATAACACTGGGGACTGTGCTGGTGGGTACAGTCCAGTCACTGTATAAAACTTGGGTACAGTACTTGTGGTTACAGGTCTGTCACTGTATAACACGGGGGTACAGTACTGGTAGGTACAGATCTGTCACTGAATAGCACTGGGATACATTACTGGTGGGCACTGGTCTGTTACTGTATAACACTTGGGTACAATATGCTGGGTATAGGTCTGTCACTGTATAACACAGGTACAGTACTGGTGGGTACAGGTCTGTCACTGTATAGCACGGGTACAGTACTGGTGCGTACAGGTCTGTCACTGTATAGCATTGGGGTACAGGTCTGTCACTGTATAACACTGGGGTACAGAACTGGTGGGTACAGGTTTGTCACTGTATAATACTGGGGTACAGTACTAGTGGGTACAAGTCTGTCACTAACACTGGGGTACAATACTGGTGGGTACAGGTCTCTCTCTGTATAACACTGGGGTACATTACTGGTTCTACAGGTCAGTCACTGTATAACACTGGGGTACAGTACTGGTGGGTACATGCCTATCGCTGTGTAACACTGGGGTACAGTACCGGACTGTACAGGTCTGTCACTATATAACACTGGGGTACAGTACTGGTGTGTACAGGTCTGTCACTCTACAACACTGGGGTACAGTGCTGGTGGGTACGGGTCTGTCACTGTATAACACTGGGTATAGAACTGGTGGGTACAGGTCTGTCACTGGATAACACTGGGGTACAGAACTGGTGGGTACAGGTCTGTCACAGCATAACACAGGGTACAGAACTGGTGGGTACAGGTCTGTCACTATTACACTGGGATACAGCACTGGTGGGTACAGGTCTGTCACTGTATAACACTGGGATACAGCACTGGTGGGTACAGGTCTGTCACTGTATAACACTGGGGTACAGTACTGGTGGGTACAGGACTGTCACTGTATAACACTGGGGTACAGTACTGGTGGGTACAGGTCTGTCACTGTATAACACTGGATACAGAACGGGTGGGTACAGGTTTGTCACTGTATAACACTGGGGTACAGTACTGGTGGGCATAAGTCTGTCACTGTATAACAATGGGGTACAGTACTAGTGCTACAGGTCTGTCACTATAACACTGGGGTACAGTACTGGTGGGTACAGGTCTGTCACTGAATAACGCCGTTACAGTACTGATGGGTACAGGTCTGTCACTGTATAGCACAGAGGTGCAGCACTGATAGGTACAGGTCTGTCACTCTACAACACTGGGGTACAGTACTGGTGGGTACAGGTCTGTCACTGTATAACACTGGGGTACAGTACTGGTGGTTACAGGTCTATAAATGCATAACACTTGGGTACATTGCTGGTGGGTACGGGTCTGTCACTGTTTTACACTGGGCTCCAGTTCTGGTGGGTACAGGTCTGTCACTGTATAACACTGGGTACAGTACTTGTGGGTACAGATCTGTCACTGTATAACACTGGGGTACAGAACTGGTGGGTACAGGTCTGTCACTGTTTAACAGTGGGGTACAGAAATGGTGGGTACAGGTTTGTCACTGCATAACACGGGTACAGTACTGCTGGGTACAGGTCTGTCACTACTACACTAGGATACAGCACTGGTGGGTACAGGTCTGTTACTGTATAACAGTGGGGTACAGTACTGGTGGGTACAGGTCTGTCAATGTATAACACTGAGGTACAGTACTGGTGGGTACAGGTCTGTCACTGTATAACACTGGGGTACACTACTGGTGGGTACAGGTATGTCACTGTATAACACTGGGGTACAGTACTGGTGGGTACAGGTATGTCACTGTATAACACTGGGGTACAGTACTGGTGGGTACAGGTCTGTCACTGTATAACACTGGGGTACAGTACTGGTGGGGACAGGTCTATCACTGTATAACACTGGGTTACACTACTGGTGGGTACAGGTAGGTCACTGTATTACACTGGGGTACAGTACGGATGGGTACAGGTCTGTCACTGTATTACACTGGGATACAGAACTGGTGGGTACAGGTTTGTCACTGTATAACACTGTGGAACAGTACTGGTGTGTACAGGTCTGTAACTGTATAGCACGGGTACAGTACTGGTGGGTACAGGGCTGTCACTGTATAACATTGGAGTACAGTACTGGTGTATACAGGTCAGTCACTGTATAACATTGGGTTACAGTACTTCTGGGTACAGGTCTGTCACTGTATAACATTGGGGTACAGTACTGGTGTGTACAGGTCTGTCACTGTATAACACTGGGGTACAGAACTGATGGGTCCAGGGTTGTCACTGTATAACACTGGGGTACAGTACTGGTGGGTGCAGTTCTGTCACTGTATAACACTGGGCTATAGTACTGGTGGGTACAGATCTGTCACAGCATAACACAGGGTACAGAACTGGTGGGTACAGGTCTGTCACTATTACACTGGGATACAGCACTGGTGGGTACAGGTCTGTCACTGTATAACACTGGGGTACAGTACTGGTGGGTACCGGTCTGTCACTGAATAACACTGGGGTACAGTACTGGTGGGTACAGGACTGTCACTGTATAACACTGGGGTACAGTACTGGTGGGTACAGGTCTGTCACTGTATAACACTGGGGTACAGTACTGGTGGGTACAGGTCTGTCACTGTATAATACTGGGGTACAGTACTGGTGGTACAGGTCTGTCACTGTATAACACTTGGGTGCAGTGCTAGTGGGTGCAGGTCTATCACTAAAGCACTGGGCTGCAGTTCTGGTGGGTACAGGTCTGTCACTGTATAACACTGGGCTACAGTTCTGGTGGGTACAGGTCTGTCACTGTATAACACTGGATACAGAACTGGTGGGTACAGGTCTGTCACTGTATAAGACTGGGTTACAGTACTGGTGGATACAGGTCTGTCACTGTATAACACTGGGGTACAGTACTGGTGGGTACAGGTCTGTCACTGTATAACACTGGGGTACAGTATTGGTGGGTACAGGTCTGTCACTGTATAACACTGGGGTACAGTACTGGTGGGTACAGGTCTGTCACTGGATAACACTGGGGTACAGTACTGGTGGGTACAGGTCTGTCACTATTACACTGGGATACAGCACTGGTGGGTACAGGTTTGTCACTGCATAACACGGGTACAGTACTGGTGGGTACAGGTCTGTCACTATTACACTGGGATACAGCACTGGTGGGTACAGGTCTGTCACTGTATAACACTGGGGTCCAGTACTGGTGGGTACCGGTCTGTCACTGAATAACACTAGGGTACAGTACTGGTGGGTACAGGACTGTCACTGTATAACACTGGGGTACAGTACTGGTGGGTACAGGTCTGTCACTGTATAACACTGGATACAGAACGGGTGGGTACAGGTTTGTCACTGTATAACACTGGGGTACAGTACTGGTGGGTAGAAGTCTGTCACTGTATAACAATGGGGTACAGTACTGGTGGGTACAGGTCTGTCACTGTATAACACTGGGGTACAGTACTGGTGGGTACAGGTCTGTCACTGCATAACACTGGGGTACAGTACTGGTGGGTACGGGTCTGTCACTGTTTTACACTGGGCTCCAGTTCTGGTGGGTACAGGTCTGTCACTGTATAACACTGGGTACAGTACTTGTGGGTACAGGTCTGTCACTGTATAACACTGGGGTACAGAACTGGTGGGTACAGGTCTGTCACAGCATAACACAGGGTACAGAACTGGTGGGTACAGGTCTGTCACTGTAAGACACTGGGGTACAGAACTGGTGGGTACAGGTCTGTCACTGTTTAACAGTGGGGTACAGAAATGGTGGGTACAGGTTTGTCACTGCATAACACGGGTACAGTACTGCTGGGTACAGATCTGTCACTACTACACTAAGATACAGCACTGGTGGGTACAGGTCTGTTACTGTATAACAGTGGGGTACAGTACTGGTGGGTACAGGTCTGTCAATGTATAACACTGAGGTACAGTACTGGTGGGTACAGGTCTGTCACTGTATAACACTGGGGTACACTACTGGTGGGTACAGGTATGTCACTGTATAACACTGGGGTACAGTACTGGTGGGTACAGGTCTGTCACTGTATAACACTGGGGTACAGTACTGGTGGGGACAGGTCTATCACTGTATAACACTGGGTTACACTACTGGTGGGTACAGGTAGGTCACTGTATAACACTGGGGTACAGTACTGGTGGGTACAGGTCTGTCACTGTATAACACTGGGGTACAGTACTGGTGGGTACAGGTCTCTCTCTGAATAACACTGGGGTACAGTATTGGTGGGTACAGGTCTGTCACTGTATAACACTGGGGTACAGTACTGGTGGGTACAGGTCTGTCACTGGATAACACTGGGGTACAGTACTGGTGGGTACAGGTCTGTCACTGTTTAACAGTGGGGTACAGAAATGGTGGGTACAGGTTTGTCACTGCATAACACGGGTACAGTACTGGTGGGTACAGGTCTGTCACTATTACACTGGGATACAGCACTGGTGGGTACAGGTCTGTCACTGTATAACACTGGTGTACAGTACTGGTGGGTACCGGTCTGTCACTGAATAACACTAGGGTACAGTACTGGTGGGTACAGGACTGTCACTGTATAACACTGGGGTACAGTACTGGTGGGTACAGGTCTGTCACTGTATAACACTGGATACAAAACGGGTGGGTACAGGTTTGTCACTGTATAACACTAGGGTACAGTACTGGTGGGTACAGGGCTGTCACCGTATAACATTGGAGTACAGTACTGGTGTATACAGGTCTGTCACTGTAAAACATTGGGGTACAGAACTGATGGGTCCAGGTTTGTCACTGTATAACACTGGGGTACAGTACTGGTGTGTACAGGTCTGTCACTGTATAACACTGGGGTACAGAACTGATGGGTCCAGGTTTGTCACTGTATAACACTGGGGTACAGTACTGGTGGGTACAGTTCTGTCACTGTATAACACTGGGCTATAGTACTGGTGGGTACAGATCTGTCACAGCATAACACAGGGTACAGAACTGGTGGGTACAGGTCTGTCACTATTGCACTGGGATACAGCACTGGTGGGTACAGGTCTGTCACTGTATAACACTTGGGTACAGTACTGGTGGGTACCGGTCTGTCACTAAATAACACTGGGGTACACTACTGGTGGTACAGGTCTGTCACTGTATAACACTTGGGTGCAGTGCTAGTGGGTGCAGGTCTATCACTATAACACTGGGCTACAGTTCTGGTGGGTACAGGTCTGTCACTGTATAACACTGGGCTACAGTTCTGGTGGGTACAGGTCTGTCACTGTATAACACTGGATACAGAACTGGTGGGTACAGGTCTGTCACTGTATAACACGAGGGTACAGTATGGTGGGTACAGGTCTGTCACTGTATAACACTGGGGTACAGTACTGGTGATTACAGGTCTGTCACTGTATTACACTGGTGTACAGTACCGGAGTGTTCAGGTCTGTCACTGAATAATGCGGGTACAGTACTGGTGGGTACAGGTCTGTCACTGAATAACACTTGGGTGCAGTGCTAGTGGGTACAGGTCTATCACTATAACACTGGGCTGCAGTTCTGGTGGGTACAGGTCTGTCACTGTATAACACTGGGCTACAGTTCTGGTGGGTACAGGTCTGTCACTGTATAACACTGGATACAGAACTGGTGGGTACAGGTCTGTCACTGTATAAGACTGGGTTACAGTACTGGTGGATACAGGTCTGTCACGGTATAACACTGGGGTACAGTACTGGTGGGTACAGGTCTGTCACTGTATAACACTGGGGTACAGTACTGGTGGGTACAGGTCTGTCTCTGTATAACACTGGGGTACAGTATTGGTGGGTACAGGTCTGTCACTGTATAACACTGGGGTACAGTACTGGTGGGTACAGGTCTGTCACTGTATAACACTGGGCTACAGTACTGGTTAGTACAGGTCTGTCACTGTATAACACTGGGGTACAGTACTGGTGGGTACAGGTCTGTCACTGTATAACACTGGGGTACAGTACTGGTGGGTACAGGTCTGTCTCTGTTTAACACTGGGGTACATTATTGGTGGGTACAGGTCTGTCACTGTATAACACTGGGGTACAGTACTGGTGGGTACAGGTCTGTCACTGTATAACACTGGGGTGCAGTACTGGTGGATACAGGTCTGTCACTGTATAACACTGGGGTACAGTACTGGTGGGTACAGGTCTGTCACTGTATAACACTGGGTACAGAACTGGTGGGTACAGGTCTGTCACTGTATAAGACTGGGGTACAGAACTGGTGGGTACAGGTCTGTCACAGCAAAACACAGGGTACAGAACTGGTGGGTACAGGTCTGTCACTGTTTAACAGTGCGGTACAGAAATGGTGGGTACAGGTTTGTCACTGCATAACACGGGTACAGTACTGGTGGGTACAGGTCTGGCACTATTACACTGGGATACAGTACTGGTGGGTACAGGTCTGTCACTGTATTACACTGGGATACAGAACTGGTGGGTACAGGTTTGTCACTGTATAACATTGGAGTACAGTACTGGTGGGTGCAGGTCTGTCACTGTATAACACTGGGGTACAATACTGGTGGGTACAGGTCTCTCACTGTATAACACTGGGGTACAGTACAGGTGGGTACCGGTCTGTCACTGAATAACACTGGGGTACAATACTGGTGGGTACAGGACTGTCACTGTATAACACTGGGGTACAGTACTGGTGTGTACAGGTCTGTCACTGTATAACACTGTGGTACAGTACTGGTGGGTACAGGTCTGTCACTGTATAATACTGGGGTACAGTACTGGTGGTACAGATTTGTCACTGTATAACACTTGGGTGCAGTGCTAGTGGGTACAGGTCTATCACTATAACACTGGGCTACAGTTCTGGTGGGTACAGGTCTGTCATTGTCTAACACTGGGCTACAGTACTGGTGGGTACAGGTCTGTCACTGTATAACACTGGGCTATAGTTCTGGTGGGTACAGGTCTGTCACTGTATAACACTTGATACAGAACTGGTGGGTACAGGTCTGTCACTGTATAACACTGGGGTACAGTACTGGTGGGTACAGGTTTGTCACTGTATAGCACGGGTACAGTACTGGTGCGTACAGGTCTGTCACTGTATAACACTGGGGTGCAGTACTGGTAGGTACAGGTCTGTCACTGTATAACACTGGGGTACAGAACTGGTGGGTACAGGCTTGTCACTGTATAACACTGGGGTGCAGTACTAGTGGGTACAGGTCTGTCATTGTATAACACTGGCGTACAGTACTGGTGGGTACAGGTCTGTCACTGTATAGCACTTGGGTACAGTGCTGGTGGATACAGGTCTGTCACTGTATAACACTGGGGTACAGCACTGGTGGGTACAGGTCAGTCACTCTACAACACTGGGGTACAGTACTGGTGTGTACCGGTCTGTCACTGAATAACACCGTTACAGTACTGATGGGTACAGGTCAGTCACTGTATAGCACTGAGGTGCAGTACTGATGGGTACAGGTCTGTCACTGTATAACACTGGGGTACAGTACTGGTGGGTACAGATCTGTCACTGTATAACACTGGGGTACAGTACTGGTGGGTACAGGTCTGTCACTGTATAATACTTGGGTACAGTACAGGTGGGAACAGGACTGTCACTGAATAACACTGGGGTACATTACCGGTGGGTACAGGTCTGTCACTGTATAACACTGGGGTACAGTACTGGTGGGTACAGGTCTGTCACTTTATAACACTGAGGTACAGGTCTGTCACTATATAACACTGGCGTTCAGTGCTGGTGGGTACAGGTCTATCACTGTATAACACTGGGGTACAGAACTGGTGGGTTCAGGTCTTTCACTGTATAACACTGGGGTACAGTACTGGTGGGTACAGGTCTATCACTGTATAACACTGTGTACAGAACTGGTGGGTACAGGTCTTTCACTGTATAACACGAGGGTACAGAACTGGTTAGAAATATAGAAACATAGAAAATAGGTGCAGGAGTAGGCCATTCGGCCCTTCGAGCCTGCTCCACCATTCAATATGATCATGGCTGATATTCACCTCAATACCCCTTTCCTGCTTTCTCTCCATACCCCTCGATCCCTTTTGCCGTCGGGGCCACATCTAACTCCCTCTTGAATATATCCAACGAACTGGCCTCAACAACTCTCTGCGGCAGGGAATTCCACAGGTTAATGACTCTCTGGGTGAAGAAGTTTCTCCTCATCTCGGTCATAAATAGCTTACCCCTTATCCTTAGACTGTGTCCTCTGGTTCTGGACTCCCCAACATCGGGAACATTCTTCCTGCATCTAACCTGTCCCGTCCCGTCAAAATCTATATGTTTCTATAAGATCCCCTCTCATTCTTCTAAATTCCAGTGAATACAGGCCAAGTTGATCCAGTCTCTCCTCATATGTCAGTCCTGCCATCCCGGGAATCAGTCTGGTGAACCTTCGCTGCACTCCCTCAACAGCAAGAATGTCCTTCCTCAGATTAGGAGACCAAAACGGAACACAATATTCCAGGTGAGGCCTCACCAAGGACCTGTACAACTGCAGTAAGACCTCCCTGCTCCTATACTCAAATACTCTCGCTATTAAAGCCAACATGCCATTTGCCTTCTTCACCGCCTGCTGTACCTGCATGCCAACTTTCAATGACTGATGTACCGTGACACCCAGGTCTCGTTGCACCTCCCCTTTTCCTAATCTGCCGCCATTCAGATATTATTCTGCCTTCCTGTTATTGCCTCCAAAGTGGATAACCTCACACTTATCCACATGATACTGCATCTGCCATGCATTTGCCCACTCACCTAACCTGTCCAAGTCACCCTGCAGCCTCTTAGCATCCTCCTCACAGCTCACACCGCCACCCAGTTTAGTGTCATCTGCAAACTTGGAGATATTACACTCAATTCCTTCATCTAAATTATTAATGTATATTGTAAATAGCTGGGGTCCCAGCACTGAGCCCTGCGGTACTCCACTAGTCACTGCCTGCCATTCTGAAAAGGACCCGTTTATCCCGATTCTCTGCTTCCTGTCTGCCAATCAGTTCTCTATCCACGTCAGTACATTACCCCCAATACCACGCGCTTTGATTTTGCACACCAATCTCTTGTGTGGGACCTTGTCAAAGGTCTTTTGAAAGTCCAAATACACCACATCCACTGGTTCTCCCTTGTCCACTCTACTAGTTACATCCTCAAAAAATTCCAGAAGATTTGTCAAGCATGATTTCCCTTTCATAAATCCATGCTGACTTAGACCGATCCTGTCACTGCTTTCCAAATGCGCTGTTATTACATCTTTAATAATTGATTCCAACATTTTCCCCACTACTGATGTCAGGCTAACCGGTCTATAATTACCCGTTTTCTCTCTCCCTCCTTTTTTAAAAAGTGGTGTTCCATTAGCTACCCTCCAGTCCATAGGAACTGATCCCGAGTTGATAGACTGTTGGAAAATGATCACCATTGCATCCACTATTTCCAGGGCCACTTCATTAAGTACTCTGGGATGCAGACTATCAGGCCCCGGGGTTTTATCGGCCTTCAATCCCATCAATTTCCCTAACACAATTACCCGCCTAATAAGGATATCCTTCAGTTCCTCCTGCTCACTGGACACTCAGTCCCCAGTATTTAGAACATAAGAACATAAGAATTAGGAACAGGAGTAGGCCATCTAGCCCCTCGAGCCTGCTCCGCCATTCAATAAGATCATGGCTGATCTTGCCGTGGACTCAGCTCCACTTACCCGCCCTCTCCCCGTAACCCTTAATTCCCTTATTCGTTAAAAATCTATCTATCTGTGACTTGAATACATTCAATGAGCTAGCCTCAACTGCTTCCTTGGGCAGAGAATTCCACAGATTCACAACCCTCTGCTGGAAAAAATTCTTTCTCAACTCGGTTTTAAATTGGCTCCTCCGTATTTTGAGGCTATGTCCCCGAGTTCTAGTCTCCCCGACCAGTGGAAACAACCTCTCTGCCTCTATCTTGTCTATCCCTTTCATGATTTTAAATGTTTCTATAAGATCACCCCTCATCCTTCTGAACTCCAACGAGTAAAGACCCAGTCTACTCAATCTATCATCATAAGGTAACCCCCTCATTTCTGGAATCAGCCTAGTGAATCGTCTCTGTACCCCCTCCAAAGCTAGTATATCCTTCCTTAAGTAAGGTGACCAAAACTGCACGCAGTACTCCAGGTGCGGCCTCACCAATACCTTATACAGTTGCAGCAAGATCTCCCTGCTTTTGTACTCCATCCCTCTCGCAATGAAGGCCAACATTCCATTCGCCTTCCTGATTACCTGCTGCACCTGCAAACTAACTTTTTGGGATTCATGCACAAGGACCAAAAAGAGTTTCATGCACAAGGACCCCCAGGTCCCTCTGCACCACAGCATGTTGTAATTTCTCCCCATTCAAATAATATTCCCTTTTACTGTTTTTTTTCCCCAAGGTGGATGACCTCACACTTTCCGACATTGTATTCCATCTGCCAAACCTTAGCCCATTCGCTTAACCTATCTAAATCTCTTTGCAGTCTCTCTGAGTCCTCCACACAACCCGCTTTCCCACTAATCTTAGTGTCATCTGCAAATTTTATTGCACTATACTCTGTCCCCTCTTCTAGGTCATCTATGTATATTGTAAACAGTTGTGGTCCCAGCACCGATCCCTGTGGCACACCACTAACCACTGATTTCCAACCGGAAAAGGACCCATTTATCCCGACTCTCTGCTTTCTGTTCGCCAGCCAATTCTCGATCCATGCTAATACATTTCCTCTGACTCCGCGTAACTTTATCTTCTGCAGTAACCTTTTGTGTGGCACCTTATCGAATGCCTTTTGGAAATCTAAATACACCACATCCATCGGTACACCTCTATCCACCATGCTCGTTATATCAAAGAATTCCAGTAAATTAGTTAAACATGATTTCCCTTTCATGAATCCATGCTGCATCTGCTTGATTGCACTATTCCTCTCCAGATGTCCCGCTATTTCTTCCTTAATGATAGTTTCAAGCATTTTCCCCACTACAGATGTTAAACTAACCAGCCTATAGTTACCTGCCTTTTGTCTGCCCCCTTTTTTAAACAGAGGCGTTACATTAGCTGCTTTCCAATCCGCTGGTACCTCCCCAGAGTCCAGAGAATTTTGGTAGATTATAACGAATGCATCTGCTATAACTTCTGCCATCTCTTTTAATACCCTGGGATGCATTTCATCAGGACCAGGGGACTTGTCTACCTTCAGTCCCATTAGCCTGTCCAGCACTACCCCCCGAGTGATAGTGATTGTCTCAAGGTCCTCCCTTCCCACATTCCTGTGGCCTGCAAATTTTGGCATGGTTTTTGTGTCTTCCACTGTGAAGACGGAAGCAAAATAATTGTTTAAGTTCTCAGCCATTTCCACATTTCCCATTATTAAATCCCCCTTTTCATCTTCTATTTCCAGAAGGTTATTTGTGTCTTCATTCGTGAAGGCAGAACCCAAGTATTTGTTCAATTGGTCTGCCATTTCCTTGTTCCCCATTATAAATTCACCTGATTCTGACTGCAAGGGACCTACGTTTGTCTTCACTAATCTTTTTTTCTTCACGTATCTATAGAAGCTTTTGCAGTCAGTTTTTATGTTCCTGGCGCCCACATCCCAACAACAAGGTGAAGCCAGTTTAAGCCTCAACCTCAGCAAAGAAAGAAAGACTTGCATTTATATAGCGCCTTTCATGACCACCGGACGTCTCAAAGCTCTTTACAGCCAATGAAGTACTTTTGGAGTGTGGTCACTGTTGTATTGTGTGAAACGCGGCAGCCTATTTGCACACAGTAAGCTCCCACACACAGCAATGTGATAATGACCCGGATCATCTGTTTTAGTGATGTTGGTTGAGGGATAAATATTGGCCCCAGGACACCGGGGAGAACTCCCCCTGCTCTTCTTCCAATAGTGGCCCCGGGATCTTTTACATCCACCCGAGAGGGCAGATGGGGCCTCGGTTTAACATCTCATCCGAAAGACGGCACCTCCGACAGTGCAGCACTCCCTCAGTACTGCCCCTCCGACAGTGCGGCGATCCCTCAGTACTGCCCCTCCGACAGTGCGGCGATCCCTCGGTACTGCCCCTCCGACAGTGCGGCGCTCCCTCAGTACCGCCCCTCCGACAGTGCGGCGCTCCCTCAGTACCGCCCCTCCGACAGTGCGGCACTCCCTCAGCACCGCCCCTCCGACAGTGCGGCACTCCCTCAGTACCGCCCCTCCGACAGTGCGGCGCTCCCTCGGTACCGCCCCTCCGACAGCGCAGTACGGCGCTCCCTCAGTACTGCCCCTCCGACAGTGCGGCGCTCCCTCGGTACCGCCCCTCCGACAGCGCAGTACGGCGCTCCCTCAGTACTGCCCCTCCGACAGTGCGGCACTCCCTCAGTACTGCCCCTCCGACAGTGCGGCGCTCCCTCGGTACTGCCCCTCCGACAGGTGCGGCGCTCCCTTAGTACCGCTCCTCCGACGGTGCGTACATTTACGTGCTCGAGTCCCTGGGAGTGGGGACTCGAACCCACGAAGCTCCTGACTCAGAGGCCGGAGAGCGCGACCCGCTGATCCCAAAAGGGCCTCGGTGGCGATGCAGGCCAAATGGGCAAGATGGCCACCGTTGCCACGGGAACGGGGCCTAGGCCTGGTTTGACGCTGTCTGCCAGGGATTGCCTCAGAGTGGAATGGTGCTATTTTGCAGGCGGTTCTGGCTGTGTGCGTGTGTGTGTGTGTGTGGGGAGGGAACAGGTTGCGGAGATGATACTCCAGCTTCCAGTGACAAGAACTCTCCACACATTTTCGGTTGTCAGCGTTCTAAAAATAAGTCGCTTTGAAGCAGGGACAGCTTGGCGCTCACGCCTTGCACAGGCCCGAGGAGGCAAGGGAGGAATATAAACAGGAGCAGAACTGCACTCTGGGGAATTTCAGACCGGTGAGCAAGGAGATCACCCTTATTCTCCTATCATGTATTCACAACGCAGTTAACAGCACACAAAGCCAGCACCATTTATCCATTGTGCCCGCCAACAAATTAACAAATTATTATACTGCAGACTAGACTCTAAATGAAGGTTACAGTGTGCGGGAGAGGGAGTCGGGAGGGTTTATATATAGAATAACGGATACCCGGGAATGAGTTGCGGGCTGGAATCTAATCGAGGGGTTCGGGGGGTTTATATATAGAATAACAGATACCCGGGAGTGAGTTACAGGCTGGAATCTAATCGAGGGGTTCGGGGGGTTTATATATAGAATAACGGATACCCGGGAGTGAGTTACAGGCTGGAATCTAATCGAGGGGTACGGGGGGTTTATATATAGAATAATGGATATCCCTGCATTTTTTTCCCATTCAAGTAATTTCTTTACCCAGAGAGCGGTGAGAATGTGGAACTCGCTGCCACAGGGAGGGGTCAACACGAATTGTATCGAGGCATTTAAGGGGAAGCTGGATAAACACATGAGGGAGAAGGGAATAGAGGGTTATGCTGATGGAGTTAGATGAGGAAAGACGGGAGGAGACTCGAGTGGGGCATAAACGCCGGCAGGGACTGGTCGGGCCGAACGGCCTGTTTCTGTGTTGTATATCCTGTGTAATCCCCTTCCAGTATTTACCCAATTCCCCCGTTTGAAAGTCCTGATTGAATCTGCTCCCACCGCCCTTTCAGGCAGCGCGTTCCCGATCACAACAATCGCTGCATCAAAAACACATTCTCCCCATCTCCCCCCTCTGGTTCCATCGCCGATTATCGTCAATCTGTGTCCCCCTGGTTACCCACCCTCCTGCCCCCGGGAACAGTCTCTCCTGATTTACTCCTCAAAACCCCTCGTGATAGTGAACCCCTCGATTAAATCTCCCCCTTAACCTTCTCTGCTCCGAGGAGAACAACCCCAGCTTCTCCAGTCTCTCCCCGTCACTGAAGGCCCTCATCCCCCGGGACCATTCTGGTCAATCTCCTCCCCACCCTCGCCAAGGCCTTGACAGAATTGGACACAATACTCTCAGCTGTTGTACATTTTTAGACTACTAAGGGAAGAGTGTCCTGGGTTAGGGAGGGAGAATCAGCCAGGAATCGGCCTCATTACCTCCAGACTTGACTATTCCAGAACACTCCTGGCCGGCCTCCCACATTCTACCCGACGTAAACTAGAGGTGATCCAAAACTCGGCTGCCCCCGTGTCCTAACTCGCACCGAGTCCCACTCACCCATCACCCGCTGTGCTCGCTGACCTACCTTGGCTCCCGGATAAGCAATGCCTCGATTTCAAAATTCTCCATCCTTATTTACAAATCCCTCCATGGCCCTTGCCCCTCTCTATCTCTGTAACCTCGTCCAGCCCCTACACCCCTCCCTATCTCTGTAACCTCCTCCAGCCCCTACACCCCTCCCTATCTCTGTAACCTCCTTCAGTTCCTATACCCCTCCCTATCTCTGTAACCTCCTCCAGCCCCTACCCCCCTCCCGATCTCTGTAACCTCCTCCAGTCCCTACACCCCTCCGTATCTCTGTAACCTCCTCCAGCCCCTACCCCCCTCCCTATCTCTGTAACCTCCTCCAGTCCCTACACCCCTCCCTATCTCTGTAATCCCTCCAGCCAGCCCCTACACACCTCCTTATCTCTGTAATCCCCTCCAGCCCCTACACCCCTCCCTATCTCTGTAACCTCCTCCAGCCCCACAACCCCCCAAGATCTCTGCACTCTCCTAATTCTGCCCTCCTGACCATCCCTGATTATAATTGCTCCACCATCGGTGGCCGTGCCTTCAGCTGCCTGGGCCCCAAGCAATGGAACTCCCTTCCTAAACCTCTCCGCCTCTCTCTCTCCTCCTTCAAGGTGCTCCTTAAACCCGACCCCATTGACCAAGCATTTGGTCGCCTGTCCCGAATATCTCCTTACGTGGCTCGGTGTCTTCTAACTCTGCTGTGAAGCGCCTCGTGTTGTTTCATTACGTTAAAGGCGCTATATAGTGCAAGGTGTTGTTGCTGGTAAGCAGGGAATGATCCAAAACAAGGAACGGCCCCCAACGTGTATGTCATGGTGGTTCAACCTGGCCACTGTCTTGACGGACTGCGGGGGAAGAGGAGAGAAACATAGAAATTTACAGCGCAGAAGGAGGCCATTCCGGCCCATCGTGTCCGTGCCGGCCGACAAAGAGCCGCACGGCCCTCGGTCAACAGCCCTGAAGGTTACATATAAACCTATGAACAATGATGGAAAGGCAAAGAGCACCCAGCCCAACCTGTCCGCCTCACACAACTGCGACACCCCTAACACTGAAACATTCTACACTCCACCCCAACCGGAGCCATGGGATCTCCTGGGAGAGGCAAAAACCCGATAAAAACCCAGGCCAATTTAGGGAGAATAAAATCTGGGAAAATTTCTCTCCGACCCATCCAGGCGATCGACACTAGTCCAGGAGATCACCCTGGCCATATTCGATTCCCTGCAGTACGTACCGTTATATCTGCGCCGGCCAACAAAAAGTCATCCAGTCTAATCCCAATTACCAGCTCGAGGTCTGTAACCCTGCAGGTTACTGCACTTTAAGTGCCCATCCAACCATCTCTTAAAAGTGGTGAGGGTTTCTGCATCCACCACTCTTCCAGGCAGCGAGTTCCAGATCCCCACCACCCTCTGCGTGAAGAAGCCCCCCTCAAATCCCCTCTAAACCTTCCACCGACCACCTTAACACTATGCCCCCTCGTAATAGACCCCTCCACAAATGGAAATAGGCCCTTACTATCCACAGTGTCCAGGCCCCTCAATATTTTGTACACCTCGATGAGGTCTCCTCTCAACCTCCTCTGTTCCAATGAGAACAAAGCCAGCCTACCCAATCTGTCCTCATAACTAAGATTCTCCGTTCAGGGGGGAAACCCACCCCCCTGATGCCAACGTCAACAAGAGGCCATCTCTCGCGCCCCGCCCCCCCCCCCCCCCTTTCGAGACCGACGACCCCTCGCGTCCCATCGCGGTTACATCAGCTCAACCCTGCTCCCTGCCCCGCGCGGCAAATTGGGCGAGAGTGACGGTTCCCAGAGGGACGCAGATTGACGATAATCGGCGATGGAACCAGAGAGGGGAGATGGGGAGAATGTGTTTTTTGACGCAGCGAGTTGTTGTGATCGGGAAGGCGCTGCCTGAAAGGGCGGTGGGAGCAGATTCAATCGGGACTTTTACAAACGGGGGAATTGGGTAAATACTGGAAGGGGGGAAATGTGCCGGGCTGTGGGGAAAGAGCAGGGGGGGAGTGGGACTGATTGGATCGCTCTGTCACAGAGCCGGCACAGCACGGGCTCCGTGGGATCCTCCTGTGCAGCGAGGTTGGGTGTTTTCTCCCACAGTGAGGGAGTGCTCGCCGACCGCAAGTGTAAAAGGGGTTTGCGCGACAGGGACCCCCTTTAAAGAGGGAGTCTCGCCTCCCGGGGACCCCTGCCAAAACGGAGGATGACCCCTGGTGAGGGGATCATCGAACCAACCCTCGACACTACATCTTCCCGCTAGCACCACGCCCCGACCGATGGAAACTTCCGGAGCTTCTGGCGAGGGGGGGTGTCTCCCTCTTTAAAGGGGGTCCCTGATGGGGAGATGGGCCTATTGGCCTCCCCCTCTGTTGAATCGTTCTCTGATTCTACGAACAAGTGTACCATCAACGATCCCTGCGTCATCAAGGGGCAGAACGTGTCCTCTTCTGACTCATCCTCAACGGGAGTCAAGATTAACGAGTGAGCCATGGTTCAGTGAATAGCGCTCTCTCTCGCCTCAAAGTCAGAAGGTCGTGGGTTCGAGCTCCTGCTCCAGAAACTTGAGCATAAACACCAGGCCGACACGCCTAGTGCAGTGCTGAGGGAGCGCCGCACTGTCGGAGGGGCAGTGCTGAGGGAGCGCCGCACTGTCGGAGGGGCAGTGCTGAGGGAGCGCCGCACTGTCGGAGGGGCAGTGCTGAGGGAGCGCCGCACTGTTGGAGGGGCAGTGCTGAGGGAGCGCGGCACTGTCGGAGAGGCGGTGCTGAGGGAGCGCCGCACTGTCGGAGGGGCAGTGCTGAGGGAGCGCCGCACTGTCGGAGGGGCAGTGCTGAGGGAGCGCCGCACTGTCGGAGGGGCAGTGCTGAGGGAGCGCCGCACTGTCGGAGGGGCCGTACTGAGGGAGCACCGCGCTGTCGGAGGGGCAGTATTGAGGGAGCGCCGCACTGTCGGAGGGGCAGTACTGAGGGAGCGCCGCACTGTCGGAGGGGCAGTGCTGAGGGAGCGCCGCACTGTCGGAGGGGCAGTATTGAGGGAGCGCCGCACTGTCGGAGGGGCAGTGCTGAGGGAGCGCCGCACTGTCGGAGGGGCAGTACTGAGGGAGCGCGGCACTGTCGGAGAGGCGGTGCTGAGGGAACACCGCACTGTCGGAGGGGCGGTACTGAGGGAGCACCGCGCTGTCGGAGGGGCAGTATTGAGGGAGCGCCGCACTGTCGGAGGGGCAGTACTGAGGGAGCGCCGCACTGTCGGAGGGGCGGTACTGAGGGAGCACCGCGCTGTCGGAGGGGCGGTGCTGAGGGAGCGCTGCACTGTCGGAGGGGCAGTACCGAGGGAGCTTGGGATGAAAAGGTGCTATATAAATGCAAGATATGACTTTATCTTGCACGTACTGTCATGAAATTCTGTTGGGCACTGGATATTGATGTGTGTGTTGTGTCAACATTGATCTGCAGCCCTGACACAAATCAAAGAGTCATTAACTGAGACTGATTATTACGATGGTTTCAGCAAAAAGCGTGGGGGTTTGGAAAGAGAATTAAGGATAGAAGGATAGAGAGGATGGACACGTGGCTGGAGAGTTGGTGTCGGAGGGAGGGCTTTAAATTCTTGTTGCATTGGGACTGCTTCTGGGGGAGATGGGACCTGTACAAACCGGATGGGTTGCACCTCAACAGCGCCGGGACCAATATCCTCGCGGGAGTTTTGCTGGTGCTGTTGGGGAGAGTTTAAACTAGCATGGCAGGGGGATGGGAACCCGAGAACAAATTCCAAAGGGAAGGAAATTAAGCAGAAATTGGATAGCACGAATCTAGAAAGCGAATCTGTAAGGCAGAGGAAACAGGGTTTAATGTGTAGTAAGCAAAGAGGTCTTCCTGTGCTGAATGGTACATATAATGCACGGAGTATAGCGAATAAGGCAGATGAGCTAAGAGCACAGGTAGACACTTGGGAGTATGACATTATAGCCATTACAGAAACATGGCTGAAAGAGGGGCAGGTTTGGCAGCTCAATATTCCTGACTACAGGATTTTTAGACGAGATAGAGAGGGGGACAAAAATGCGGGGGTTAGCGAAACTATTACAGCAGTGAGGAGGGATGATATGTTAGAGGGATGAGGCCAAATGGGTTGAATTGAAAAATAAAAAAGGGGCGATCACACTGCTGGGCGTGTATTATAGACCCCCAAACAGCGGGAGGGAGATAGAAGAGCAAATATGCAGGAAAATTGCTGGGAAGTCTAAAAACCATAGTAAGGGATTTTAACGAACCAAATATTGATTGGGACAAATTTATTGTGAAGGGTACAGAGAGTGCGGAATTCTTGAAATGCATTCAAGAGAACTTTTTTAGTCAGTATGTAGCGAGCCCAACACGAGAGGAGGCGGTCTTGGATTTAGTTTTGGGGAATAAAGCTGGGCAGGTTGAAGGGGTAATAGTGGGGGAGCACTTGGGTGCCAGCGATCATAATTCAGTCAGATTCAAGTTGGTTATGGATAAGGACCAGTATAGGCCTGGAATAAAAGTTCCCTATTGGGGAAAAGCTAATTTTACTAAGTTAAGGAGTGATTTGGCCACAGTGGACTGGAAACAGCTACTTGTGGGTAAATCAGTGTCGGAACAGCATTCAAGGAGGAGATCCGGAAGGCTCAGGCCAAACATGTATCCTTAAAGATAAATAATTCCAGAGCCCCCTGGATGTCTAGAGACTTACAGGGGAGGATTAAGAAAAAAAGGGAACGCTTATGTCATATATCGACGGCTAAATACCATAGAATCTTGAGGAATATAGAAAGTTAAGAGGCCAAATTAAAAAGGATTTTAGGAATGCTAAGAGAGAGCACGAGAAATTCTTGGCCAGTAAAATTAAGGAAAACCCTAAGATGTTCTATAAATATATTAAGAGTAAGAGGGTAACTAAAGAAAAGGTAGGGTCTATTAGAGACCACGAGGGTAATGTTTGTGTGGAGGTGGAAGATGTTGGTAGGGTTCCTTACGAATACTTTGCATCTGTTTTCACAAAGGAAAGGGGCAATGCAGATACTGCTATCGAGGAGGAGTGTGATATTCTGGATGAAATAAATATAGTGAGAGAGGAAGTATTAAGGGGTTTAGCAGCTTTGAAAGTAGATAAGTCCCCAGGCCCGGATGAAATGCATCCCAGGCTGTTGAGCGAAGTAAAAGAGGAAATAGCAGAGGCCGTGACCATCATTTTCCAGTCCTCTTTGGATCTGGGCATGGTGCCGGAGGATTGGAGGACTGCTAATGTAGTTTCCTTGTTTAAGAAGGGAGAAAGGGATAGGCCGAGTAATTATAGGCCTGTCAGCCTAACCTCAGTGGTGGGAAAATTATTGGAAAAAATCCTGAAAGACAGGATAAATCTGCATTTGGAAAGGCAAAGATTAATTAGGGACAGTCAGCACGGATTTGTTAAGGAAAGATCGTGTTTGACTAACCTGATTGAATGTTTTGAGGATGTAACCAAGAGGGTCGATGAGGGCAGTGCGTCCGATATAGTATATATAGACTTTAGCAAATGGGATCCAGGGCAAAGTGGCAAGTTGGATCCAAAATTGGCTTGGAGGTAGGAAGCAAAGGGTAATGATTGATGGGTGTTTTTGTGACTGGAAGGATATTTCCAGTGGGGTTCCGCAGGGCTCAGCACTGGGTCTCTTGCTTTTTGTGGTATATAATCAACGATTAGATTTGAATATAGGGAGTATGATTAAGAAGTTTGCAGATGACACTAAAATTGGCTGTGTGGTTGATAATGAAGAGGAAAGTCATGGGCTGCAGGAGGATATCAATCTACTGGTCAGCTGGGCAGAGGAGTGGCAAATGGAATTTAATTCAGAGAAGTGTGAGGTGATGCACTTTGGGAGGGCTAATAAGGAAAGGGTTTACACATTAAGCGGTAGGCCACTAAATAGTGTCGATGAACAAAGGGACCTTGGAGTGTTTGTCCACAGATCCCTGAAAGTAGCAGGCCAGGTGAATAAGGTGGTTAAGAAGGCATACGGAATGCTTGCCTTTATTGGCCGAGGCATAGAATATAAGAGCAGGGAGGTTATGCTTAAATTGTATAATACTTTGGTTAGGCCACAGCTGGAGTACTGCGTGCAGTTCTGGTCGCCGTATTATAGGAAGGATGTGATTGCACGAGAGAGAGGGTGCAGAGGAGATTTACTAGGATTAGACTGGATGACCTTTTGTTGGCCGGAGCAGATATAATGGTAAGTACTGCAGGGAATCGAATACGGCCAGGGTGATCTCCTGGACTAGTGTCGATCGCCTGGATGAGTCAGAGAGGAATTTTCCCAGATTTTTTTCCCCAATTGGCCTGGGTTTTTATCTGGTTTTTGCCTCTCCCAGGGGATCCCATGGCCCCGGTTGGGGTGGAGTGTAGAATGTTTCAGTGTAAGGGGTGTCGCAGTTGTGTGGGGCAGACTGGTTGGGCTGGGTGCTCTTTGCCTTTCCGTCATTGTTCATAGGTTTATATGTAACCTTCAGGGCTGCTGACTGAGGCTGGAGGACGTTACAGAGAGAGGGAGGGGTGTAGGGGCTGGAGGAGGTTACAGAGATAGGGAGGGGTGTAGGGGCTGAAGGAGGTTACAGAGATAGGGAAGGTTGTAGGGGTTGGAGGGGGTTACAGAGATAGGGAGGGGTGTAGGGGCTGAAGGAGGTTACAGAGATAGGGAGCGGTGTAGGGGCTGGAGGAGGGTACAGAGATAGGGAGTGGTGTAGGGGCTGGAGAAGGTTACAGAGATAGGGAGCGGTGTAGGGGCTGGAGGAGGGTACAGAGATAGGGAGTGGTGTAGGGGCTGGAGAAGGTTACAGAGATAGGGAGCGGTGTAGGGGCTGGAGGAGGTTACAGGGATAGGGAGGGGTGTAGGGGCTGAAGGAGGTTACAGGGATAGGGAGGGGTGTAGGGGCTGAAGGAGGTTACAGAGATAGGGAGGGGTGTAGGGGATTACAGAGATAGGGAGGGATGTAGGGGCTGGAGTTGGTTACAGAGATAGGGGCTGAAGGAGGTTACAGAGATAGGGAGGAGTGTAGGGCCATGGAGGGATTTGTAAACAAGGATGGAGAACTTTGAAATCGAGACGTTGCTTAACCGGGACCCAATGTAGATCAGCGAGCACAGGGGGTGATGGGTGAGCGGGACTCGGTGCGAGTTAGGACACGGGGCAGTGAGCACAGGGGGTGATGGGTGAGCGGGACTGGGTGCGAGTTAGGACACGGGGCAGCCGAGTTTTGGATCACCTCTAGTTTACGTTTAGCATGGGGCTAGCGTGCCGGACTTGTATTTATGTGACATCTTGGCAGCTTGGCTCAGTCAGTAATACTCTTTATTTCTACTTTATCTCATTCACGGGATGTGGGCGTTTATTGCCCATCCCTAACTGCCCCGGGAGAAGGTGGTGGTGAGCCGCCTTCTTGAACCGCTGCAGTCCGTGTGGTGAAGGTGCTCCCACAGTGCTGTTAGGGAGGGAGTTCCAGGATTGTGACCCAGCGACGATGAAGGAACAGCCGATATATTTCCCGAGTCGGGATGGTGTGTGACTCGGAGGTGATGGTACACTCTTGAACCACTGAGATGTAACTTGAATGACTTGCTGGGCCATTTCAGAGGGCAGTTAAGAGTCAACCACATCGCTGTGGGCTTGGAGTCACATATCGGCCAGACCGGGTAAGGGCGGCAGATTTCCTTTCCGAAAGGGACATCAGTGAACCAGTTGGGCTTTCACGACAATCCGCTAGTCAATGGTCACGATTTTTTAATTCCAGATTTATTCAATTTGCTGAAATTATATTCCCCAGCTGCCATTGTGGGATTTGAACTCGGCTCCCCGGGTCATCAGTCCAACATCTGGATTACTGATCCGGTGACATAACCACTGTGCTACAGTCCGACAACTTCACGGTTGCCTTTACTGATTTAGTTGCAGATAATTGATCTGACTTCAACGTGTCCGAGTGGGGCTCGACCCCACGTCGTGAGGGTAATTAGTCCAGCAACATAACCCGTTCATCACCGCTCTCAGTCAGTCACGCGGTTGTGGGTACAAGCCCCAAACCCCATTACCGCAAAAACATACTTGCAAAGCACAGTGCTGTCATCCAGGCAAAGGGCGGCAGCTCAATTCACGCACAGCAAGCTCCCACACACAGCGATGTGATAATGACCCAGATCATCTGTTTTAGTGATGTTGGTTGAGGGATAAATATTGGCCCCAGGACACCGGGGAGAACTCCCCCTGCTCTTCTTCCAATAGTGGCCCCGGGATCTTTTACATCCACCTGAGAGGGCAGACAGGGCCTCGGTTTAACATCTCATCTCAAAGACGGCCCCTCCGACAGTGCGGCGCTCCCTCAGTACCGCCCCTCCGACAGTGCGGCGCTCCCTCAGTACTGCCCCTCCAACAGTGCGGCGCTCCCTCAGCACTGCCCCTCCGACAGTGCGGCGCTCCCTCAGTACCGCCCCTCCGACAGTGCGGCGCTCCCTCAGTACTGCCCCTCCGACAGTGCGGCGCTCCCTCAGTACCGCCCCTCCGACAGTGCGGCGTTCCCTCAGTACTGCCCCTCCGACAGTGCGGCGCTCCCTCAGTACCGCCCCTCCGACAGTGCGGCGCTCCCTCAGTACCGCCCCTCCGACAGTGCGGCGCTCCCTCAGTACTGCCCCTCCGACAGTGCGGCGCTCCCTCAGTACTGCCCCTCCGACAGTGCGGCGCTCCCTCAGTACCGCCCCTCCGACAGTGCGGCGCTCCCTCAGTACCGCCCCTCCGACAGTGCGGTGCTCCCTCAGTACCGCTCCTCCGACAGTGCGGCGCTCCCTCAGTACTGCCCCTCCGACAGTGCGGCGCTCCCTCAGTACTGCCCCTCCGACAGTACGGTACTCCCTCAGTACTGCCCCACCGACAGTGCGGCTCTCCCTCAGTGCGGTGCTCCCTCAGTACTGCCCCTCCGACAGTGCGGCACTCCCTCAGTACCGCCCCTCCGACAGTGCGGCGCTCCCTCAGTACCGCCCCTCCCACAGTGCGGCTCTCCCTCAGTACTGTCCCTCCGACAGTGCGGCGCTCCCTCAGTACTGCCCCTGGGAGGGTCGGCCTGGATTATGGGCTCAAGTCTCTGGAGTGAGATCCAGAAGCTTCTAAACTTCCTGCGGCCAAAACTGTTTCTCCTCTCAATTGGTTCGCTGTCCCTTTAAAAGGAAAAGGCTGAGGCTCTTCCATCAAAGGGGCCTTTGGCTGCCTGGGGAGCTGGGGTTGCTAGGATTGCCTAGCAACCGGACTCCATGTGGGATGCTGAACGCGGAAGATCCTGACGTTATAATGGATGGTGGTCGGAATCCTGCCTCCCGTGCCAAAAATTCTCATTCTAAACTAGAACGGTGCCTGCAGCTTAATTCTAGCTTGCATCCGGCCTACACGCTAGGCCTCTATCCAACCAGAGGTCACTCCCGCTCAAGGCCTCCAGAGCACCTCACTTTCAAACACTCCCAGGGCAGGTACAGGGGGTTAGATACAGAGTAAAGCTCCCTCTACACTGTCCCATCAAACACTCCCAGGGCAGGTACAGGGGGTTAGATACAAAGTAAAGCTCCCTCTACACTGTCCCATCAAACACTCCCAGGGCAGGTACAGGGGGTTAGATACAGAGTAAATCTCCCTCTACACTGTCCGATCAAACACTTCCAGGGCAGTTACAGGGGGTTAGATACAGAGTAAAGCTCCCTCTACACTGTCCCATCAAACACTCCCAGGGCAGGTACAGCACGGGGTTAGATACAGAGTAAAGCTCTCTCTACACTGTCCCATCAAACACTCCCAGGGCAGGTACAGCACGGGTTAGATACAGAGTAAAGCTCCCTCTACACTGTCCCATCAAACACTCCCAGGGCAGGTACAGCACGGGGTTAGATACAGAGTAAAACTCCCTCTACACTGTCCCATCAAACACTCCCAGGGCAGGTACAGGGGGTTAGATACAGAGTAAAGCTCCCTCTACACTGTCCCATCAAACACTCCCAGGGCAGGCACAGCACGGGGTTAGATACAGAGTAAAGCTCCCTCTACACTGTCCCATCAAACACTCCCAGGGCAGGTACAGGGGGTTAGATACAGAGTAAAGCTCCCTCTACACTGTCCCATCAAACACTCCCAGGGCAGGTACAACACGGGATTAGAGATAGAGTAAAGCTCCCTCTACACTGTCCCATCAAACACTCCCAGGGCAGGTACAGCACGGGGTTAGATACAGAGTAAAGCTCCCTCTACACTGTCCCATCAAACACTCCCCAGGGCAGGTACAACACGGGGTTAGATACAGAGTAAAGCTCCCTCTACACTGTCCCCATCAAACACTCCCAGGGCAGGTACAGCACGGGGTTAGATACAGAGTAAAGCTCCCTCTACACTGTCCCATCAAACACTCCCAGGGCAGGTACAGGGGGTTAGATACAGAGTAAAGCTCCCTCTACACTGTCCCATCAAACACTCCCAGGGCAGGTACAGCACGGGGTTAGATACAGAGTAAAGCTCCCTCTACACTGTCCCATCAAACACTCCCAGGGCAGGTACAGGGGGTTAGATACAGAGTAAAGCTCCCTCTACACTGTCCCATCAAACACTCCCAGGGCAGGTACAACACGGGATTAGAGATAGAGTAAAGCTCCCTCTACACTGTCCCATCAAACACTCCCAGGGCAGGTACAGCACGGGGTTAGATACAGAGTAAAGCTCCCTCTACACTGTCCCATCAAACACTCCCCAGGGCAGGTACAGCACGGGGTTAGATACAGAGTAAAGCTCCCTCTACACTGTCCCATCAAACACTCCCAGATCAATATCCCACAACCAGACATGAGCAAACCCTCCAGTTATACAAGGCTCTTAATTGAGAGGAGACGGGCACAAAAGACAGACTTGCATTTATATAGCACCTTTCACGACCACCGGACGTCCCAAAGCGCTTACAGCCAATGAAGTACTTTTGGAGTGCAGTCACTGTTGTAAGGTGAGAAACGCGGCAGCCAATTTGCGCACAGCAAGCTCCCACACACAGCAATGTGATAATGACCCAGATCATCTGTTTTAGTGATGTTGGTTGAGGGATAAATATTGTCTCCAGGAGCCGCACTGTCGGAGGGTCAGTACTGAGGGAGCGGCGCACTGTCGGAGAGGCGGTACTGAGGGAGCGCCGCACTGTCGGAGCGGCAGTACTGAGGGAGCGCCGCACTGTCGGAGCGGCAGTACTGAGGGAGCGCCGCACTGTCGGAGAGGCGGTACTGAGGGAGCGCCGCACTGTCGGAGGGGCGGTACTGAGGGAGCGCCGCACTGTCGGAGCGGCAGTACTGAGGGAGCGCCGCACTGTCGGAGGGGCAGTACTGAGGGAGCACCGCACTGTCGGAGGGGCGGTACTGAGGGAGCGCCGCACTGTCGGAGGGGCAGTACTGAGGGAGTGTCGGAGGGGCGGTACTGAGGGAGTGCCGCACTGTCGGAGGGGCAATACTGAGGGAGCGCCGCATTGTCGGAGGGGCGGTACTGAGGGAGCACCGCACTGTCGGAGGTGCCGTCTTTCGGATGAGACATTAAACCGAGGCCCCGTCTACCCTCTCGGGTGGATGTGAAAGATCCCGGGGCCACTATTGGAAGAAGAGCAGGGGGAGTTCTCCCCGGTGTCCTGGGGCCAATATTTATCCCTCAACCAACATCACTAAAACAGATGATCCGGGTCATTATCACATCGCTGTGTGTGGGAGCTTGCTGTGCGCAAATTGAGCTGCCGCATTTCCCACAATACAACAGTGACCACACGTCAAAAAGAAAAGTACTTCATTGGCTGTAAAGCGCTTTGGGACATCATGAAGTGCCACACGACGGCGTATAATTGCAAATTTATTCATTTTCAGCTCATTTATGACAGTAGCGTTCGTGTGCAACCTGCTTAATTTGTCACATTGTTTCCTGCGATAATGCACAGTCAGCCCGTTCTCTGCTCTGCAAATGTTACTCTGCCAGAAACACTGTCGCTGCTTTTAATTAAAAGCGGAATCTGATCACTAAGTTGTGAAAACGCCAAATAAATACATCAAGCCCCTTAAACACAATGGCCTTTCGCTACTGACTGGGACAGAGGCTAAGGTCCGAGTCCTGGATCTGCTCAGGACACAGAAACACGTTCTTGCTCAGGTTCTCAGCTTCTTGTGAGCAATAGTTACACAGGAGCCTTGTCTCCCTCCAAGTTCCCCGCTTGAGGGTCGACTGTGGCTCAGTGGGTCTCTCTTGTCGGAGGGGCAGCACTGAGGGAGCGCCGCACTGTCGGAGGGGCAGTATTGAGGGAGCGGCACACTGTCGGAGGGGCAGTACTGAGGGAACGCCGCACTGTCGGAGGGGCAGTACTGAGGGAGCGCCGCACTGTCGGAGGGGCAGTACTGAGGGAGTGGCGCGCTGTCGGAGGGGCAGTGCTGAGGGAGCGCCGCACTGTCGGAGGGGCAGTACTGAGGGAGCGCCGCACTGTCGGAGGGGCAGTACTGAGGGAGCGGCACACTGTCGGAGGGGCAGTGCTGAGGGAGCGCCGCACTGTCGGAGGGGCAGTACTGAGGGAGCGCCGCACTGTCGGAGGGGCAGTACTGAGGGAGCGGCACACTGTCAGAGGGGCGGTACTGAGGGAGCGCCACACTGTCGGAGGGGCAGTACTGAGGGAGCGCCGCACTGTCGGAGGGGCATTATTGAGGGAGCGCCGCACTGTCGGAGGGGCAGTACTGAGGGAGCGCCGCACTGTCGGAGGGGCCGGCTTTCAGATGAGACGTTAAACCGAGGCCCCGTCTGCCCTCTCGGGTGGATGTAAAAGATAACGGGGCCACTATTGGAGGAAGAGCAGGGGGAGTTCTCCCCGGTGTCCTGGGGCCAATATTTATCCCTCAACCAACATCACTAAAACAGATGATCCGGGTCATTATCACATTGCTGTGTGTGGGAGCTTGCTGTGCGCAAATTGAGCTGCCGCGTTTCCCACAATACAACAGTGAGCACACTCCAAAAGTACTTCATTGGCTGTAAAGCGCTTTGTGACGTCCGGTGGTCGGGAAAGGCTCTATATAAATGCAAGTTGTTGTCTATATTTAATTTTATTGGAAGCGTTGTTGGGAAAGGTACTGAGGGAGTGTGGCGTGTTTCAGGGTCTGGGTGGGTTGATGTTGTGGGCTGAGAGTTGTCTGTTTGACAGACACACCAACGTTAGCGTCCTCGACCAGGCCAACATCCCCAGCATCGAAGCACTGACCACACTCGACCAGCTCCGCTGGGCAGGGCCACATTGTCCGCATGTCCCAGACACGAGACTCCCAAATCAAGCGCTCTACTCGGAACTCCTTCACGGGCAAACGAGCCAAAGGTGGGCAGAGGAAACGTTACAAGGGACACCCTCAAAGCCTCCCTGATAAAGTGCGACATCCCCACCGACACCTGGGAGTCCCTGGGCCCAAAGACCAGTCCGCCCTAAGTGGAGGAAGTGCACCCGGGAGGGCGCTGAGCACCTCGAGTCTCGTCGCCGAGAGCGTGCAGAAACCAAGCGCAGGCAGCGGAAGGAGCGTGCGGCAAACCAGTCCCACCCTCCCCTTCCCTCAACCACTGTCTGTCCCACCTGTGACAGGGACTGTGGCTCTCGTATTGGACTGTTCAGCCACCAAAAGACTCATGTTAAGAGTGGAAGCAAGTCTTCCTCGATTCCGAGGGACTGCCCATGATGATGGGATATTATCGAGAATAGCAGCCCCTGTGTACATTACAGAGAATAGCAGCCTGTGTATATTATCGAGAATAGCAGCCCCGGTGTATATTACAAAGAATAGCAGCCTGTGTATATTATAGAGAATAGCAGCCCCTGTGTATATTACAGAGAATAGCAGTCTGTGTATATTATAGAGAATAGCAGTCCCTCTGTAGATTATAGAGAATAGCAGTCCCTGTGTACATGATAGAGAATAGCAGCCCCTGTGTATATTATAGAGAATAGCAGACTGTGTATATTATAGAGAATAGCAGCCCCTGTGTGTATTATAGAGAATAGCAGCCCCTGTGTATATTATAGAGAATAGCAGCCCCTGTGTCTCTTATAGAGAATAGCAGCCCCTGTGTATATTATAGAGAATAGCAGCCCCTGTGTATATTATAGAGAATAGCAGGCTGTGTATATTATAGAGAATAGCAGCCCCTGTGTATATTATAGAGAATAGCAGCCCCTGTGTATATTATAGAGAATAGCAGTCCCTCTGTAGATTATAGAGAATAGCAGTCCCTGTGTATATTACAGAGAATAGCAGCCCCTGTGCATATTACAGAGAATAGCAGCCCCTGTGTATATTATAGAGAATAGCTCACTGTGTATATTACAGAGAATAACGCTCCCTGTGTATATTATGGAGAATAGCAGTCCCTGTGTATATTATAGAGAATAGCAGCCCATGTGTATATTATAGAGAAATAAGCCTGTGTATATTATAGAGAATAGCAGCCCATGTGTATATTATATAGAATAGCAGCCTGTGTATATTATAGAGAATAGCAGCCTCTGTGTATATGATAGAGAATAGCAGTCTGTGTATATTATAGAGTATAGCAGTCCCTCTGTAGATTATAGAGAATAGCAATCCCTGTGTATATTACAGAGAATAGCAGCCCCTGTGTATATTATAGAGAATAGCAGACTGTGTATATGAGAATAGCAGCCCATGTGTATATTATATAGAATAGCAGCCTGTGTATATTATAGAGAATAGCAGCCCTTGTGTATATTATAGAGAATAGCAGGCCGTGTATATTATAGAGTATAGCAGTCCCTGTGTATATTATAGAGAATAGCAACCCCTGTGTATATTACAGAGAATAGCAGTCACTGTGTATATTACAGAGACTAGCAGACTGTGTATATTATAGAGACTAGCAGACTGTGTATATTATAGAGAATAGCAGACTGTGAATATTATAGAGAATAGCAGTCCATGTGTATATTATATAGAATAGCAGTCCCTGTGTATATTATAGAGAATATCAGCCCACGTGTATATTATAGAGAATAGCAGTCCCTGTGTATATTATAGAGAATAGCGCTCGCTGTGTATATTATAGAGACTAGCAGACTGTGTATATTACAGAGAATAGCAGCTCCTGTGTATATTATAGAGAATAGCATCCTGTGTATATTATATAGAATTGCAACCCCTGTGTATATTATAGAGAATAGCAGCCCCTGTGTATATTACAGAGAATAGCAGCCCCTGTGTATATTATAGAGAATAGTAACCCCTGTGTATATTACAGAGAATAGCAGCCCCTGTGTATATTACAGAGAATAGCAGTCCCTGTGTATATTATAGAGAATAGCAGTCACTGTGTATATTATAGAGACTAGCAGACTGTGTATATTATAGAGAATAGCAGACTGTGAATATTATAGAGAATAGCAGTCCATGTGTATATTATATAGAATAGCAGTCCCTGTGTATATTATAGAGAATATCAGCCCACGTGTATATTATAGAGAATAGCAGTCCCTGTGTATATTATAGAGAATAGCGCTCGCTGTGTATATTATAGAGACTAGCAGACTGTGTATATTACAGAGAATAGCAGCTCCTGTGTATATTATAGAGAATAGCATCCTGTGTATATTATATAGAATTGCAACCCCTGTGTATATTATAGAGAATAGCAGCCCCGGTGTATATTACAGAGAATAGCAGCCTGTGTATATTATAGAGAATAGCAGCCCCTGTATATATTATAGAGAATAACAATCCCTGTGCATATTATAGAGAATAGCAGCCTGTGTATATTATAGAGAATAGCAGCCCCTGTGTATAGTATAGAGAATAGCAGCCCCTGTGTATAGTATAGAGAATAGCAGTCTGTGTATATTATAGAGAATAGCAGCCCCTGTGTATATTACAGAGAATAGCAGCCCCTGTGTATATTATAGAGAATAGCAGCCCTTGTGTATATTACAGAGAATAGCAGCCCCTGTGTATATTATGGAGAATAGCAGTCCCTGTGTATATTATAGAGAATAGCAGCCCATGTGTATATTATAGAGAATAGCAGCCTGTGTATATTATAGAGAATAGCAGCCTGTGTATATTATAGAGAATAGCAGCCCATGTGTATATTATAGAGAATAGCAGCCTGTGTATATTATAGAGAATAGCAGCCCCTGTGTATATTATAGAGAATAGCAGTCTGTGTATATTATAGAGAATAGCAGTCCCTCTGTAGATTATAGAGAATAGCAATCCCTGTGTATATTATAGAGAATAGCAGCCCCTGTGTATATTATAGAGAATAGCAGACTGTGTATATGAGAATAGCAGCCCCTGTGTATATTATAGAGAATAGCAGCCCCTGTGTATATTATAGAGAATAGCAGCCCCTGTGTATATTATAGAGAATAGCAGCCCCTGTGTATATTATAGAGAATAGCAACCCCTGTGTATATTATAGAGAATAGTAACCCCTGTGTATATTATAGAGAATAGTAACCCCTGTGTATATTATAGAGAATAGCAGCCCCTGTGTATATTACAGAGAATAGCAGTCCCTGTGTATATTATAGAGAATAGCAGTCACTGTGTATATTATAGAGACTAGCAGACTGTGTATATTATAGAGAATAGTAGACTGTGAATATTATAGAGAATAGCAGTCCATGTGTATATTATATAGAATAGCAGTCCCTGTGTATATTATAGAGAATATCAGCCCACGTGTATATTATAGAGAATAGCAGTCCCTGTGTATAATATAGAGAATAGCGCTCGCTGTGTATATTATAGAGACTAGCAGACTGTGTATATTATAGAGAATAGCAGCTCCTGTGTATATTATAGAGAATAGCGTCCTGTGTATATTATATAGAATTGCAAACCCTGTGTATATTATAGAGAATAGCAGCCCCGGTGAATATTACAGAGAATAGCAGCCCCTGTGTATATTATAGAGAATAGCAGTACCTGTGTATATTATAGAGAATAGCAGCCTGTGTATATTATAGAGAAGAGCAGCCCCTGTCTATAGTATAGAAAATAGCAGCCCCTGTGTATAGTATAGAGAATAGCAGTCTGTGTATATTATAGAGAATAGCAGCCCTTGTGTATATTACAGAGAATAGCAGCCCCTGTGTATATTATAGAGAATAGCTCACTGTGTATATTACAGAGAATAGCGCTCCCTGTGTATATTATGGAGAATAGCAGTCCCTGTGTATATTATAGAGAATAGCAGCCTGTGTATATTATAGAGAATAGCAGCCCATGTGTATATTATAGAGAATAGCAGCCTGTGTATATTATAGAGAATAGCAGCCCCTGTGTATATTATAGAGAAAAGCAGCCCCTGTGTATATTATAGAGAATAGCAGACTGTGTATATGAGAATAGCAGCCCCTGTGTATATTATAGAGAATAGCAGCCCTTGTGTATACTATAGAGAATAGCAGGCCGTGTATATTATAGAGAATAGCAGCCCCTGTGTATATTATAGAGAATAGCAGCCCCTGTGTATATTATAGAGAATAGCAGCCCCTGTGTATATTATAGAGAATAGCAGCCTCTGTGTATATTATAGAGAATAGCAGCCCCTGTGTATATTATAGAGAATAGCACGCCGTTTATATTATAGAGAATAGCAGCCCCTGTGTATATTATAGAGAATAGCAGCCCCTGTGTATATTATAGAGAATAGCAGTCCCTGTGTATATTATAGAGAATAGCAGCCCCTGTGTATATTATAGAGAATAGCAGTTCCTGTGTATATTATAGAGAATAGCAGCCCCCGTTTATATTATAGAGAATAGCAGCCTGTGTATATTATAGAGAATAGCAGCCCCTGTGTATATTATAAAGAATAGCAACCCCTGTGTATATTACAGAGAATAGCAGCCCCTGTGTATATTACAGAGAATAGCAGCCCCTGTGTATATTATATAGAATAGCTCACTGTGTATATTACAGAGAATAGCGCTCGCTGTGTATATTATGGAGAATAGCAGTCCCTGTGTATATTATAGAGAATAGCAGCCCATGTGTATATTATAGAAAATAGCAGCCTGTGTATATTATAGAGAATAGCAGCCCATGTGTATATTATAGAGAATAGCAGTCCCTCTAGATTCTCGAGAATAGCAGCCCCTGTGTATATTATAGAGAACAGCAGACCGTGTATATTATAGAGAATAGCAGACTGTGTATATGAGAACAGCAGACTGTGTATATGAGAACAGCAGACTGTGTATATGAGAACAGCAGCCCCTGTGTATATTATAGAGAATAGCAGCCCTTGTGTATATTATAGAGAATAGCAGCCCTGTGTATATTATAGAGAATAGCAGCCCCTGTGTATATTATAGAGAATAGCAGCCCCTATGTATATTATAGAGAATAGCAGCCCACGTATATATTATAGAGAATAGCGCACTGTGTATATTATAGAGAATAGCGCACTGTGTATATTATAGAGAATAGCGCCCTGTGTATATTATAGAAAATAGCGCTCTGTGTATATTAGAGAATAGCAGACCATGTGTATATTATAGAGAATAGCAGTCCCTCTAGATTCTCGAGAATAGCAGTCCATGTGTATATTATAGAGAATAGCAGCCCCTGTGTATGTTATAGAGAATAGCAGTCCCTGTGTATATTATAGAAAATAGCAGCCCCTGTGTATATTATAGAGAACAGCAGACCGTGTATATTATAGAGAATAGCAGACTGTGTATATGAGAACAGCAGACTGTGTATATAAGAACAGCAGACTGTGTATATGAGAATAGCAGCCCCTGTGTATATTATAGAGAATAGCAGCCCCTGTGTATATTATAGAGAATAGCAGCCCCTGTGTATATTATAGAGAATAGCGCACTGTGTATATTATAGAGAATAGCGCACTGTGTATATTATAGAGAATAGCGCCCTGTGTATATTATAGAAAATAGCGCTCTGTGTATATTACAGAGAATACCAGCCCCTGTGTATATTACAGAGAATAGCGCTCCCTGTGTATATTACGGAGAATAGCAGTCCCTGTGTATATTATAGAGAATAGCAGCCGCTGTGTATATTATAGAGAATTGCAACCCCTGTGTATATTATAGAGAATAGCAGCCCCTGTGTGTATTATAGAGAATAGCAGCCCATGTGTATATTATAGAGAATAGCAGCCCCTGTGTCTATTATAGAGAATAGCAGTCCCTGTGTATATTACAGAGAATAGCAGTCTGTGTATACTATAGAGAATAGCAGCCCCTGTGTATATTTTAGAGAATAGCAGACTGTGTATATTATAGAGAATAGCAGTCCCTGTGTATATTATAGAGAATAGCAGTCCCTGTGTATATTACAGAGAATAGCGCACTGTGTATATTATAGAGAATAGCAGCCCCTGTGTATTTTGTAGAGAATAGCAGCCCCTGTGTATGTTATAGAGAATAGCAGCCCCTGTGTATATTATAGAGAATAGCAGTCCCTCTGTATATTATAGAGAATAGCAGTCCCTGTGTATATTATAGAGAATAGCAGACTGTGAATATTATAGAGAATAGCAGTCCATGTGTATATTATATAGAATAGCAGTCCTTGTGTATATTATAGAGAATATCAGCCCACGTGTATATTATAGAGAATAGCAGTCCCTGTTTATATTATAGAGAATACCGCTCCCTGTGTATATTATAGAGACTAGCAGACTGTGTATATTATAGAGAATAGCAGCTCCTGTGTATATTATAGAGAATAGCAGTCCCTGTGTATATTATAGAGAATAGCAACCTGTATATATTATAGAGAATAGCAGCCTGTGTATATTATAGAGAATAGCAGCCCCTGTGTATATTATAGAGAATAGCAGCCTGTATATATTATAGAGAATAGCAGCCCCTGTGTATATTATAGAGAATAACAATCCCTGTGCATATTATAGAGAAAAGCAGCCTGTGTATATTATAGAGAATAGCAGCCCCTGTGTATAGTAGAGAGAATAGCAGCCCCTGTGTATAGTATAGAGAATAGCAGTCTGTGTATATTATAGAGAATAGCAGCCCCTGTGTATATTACAGAGAATAGCAGCCCCTGTGTATATTATAGAGAATAGCTCACTGTGTATATTACAGAGAATAGCGCTCCCTGTGTATATTATAGAGAATAGCAGTCCCTGTGTATATTATAGAGAATAGCAGCCCATGTGTATATTATAGAGAATAGCAGCCTGTGTATATTATATAGAATAGCAGCCTGTGTATATTATAGAGAATAGCAGCCTGTGTATATTATAGAGAATAGCAGCCCCTGTGT
This sequence comes from Pristiophorus japonicus, assembly GCF_044704955.1. Lineage (NCBI taxonomy): Eukaryota > Metazoa > Chordata > Chondrichthyes > Pristiophoridae > Pristiophorus > Pristiophorus japonicus. The sequence continues at coordinate 331,933 of NW_027254003.1, forward strand.
ATATTATAGAGAATAGCAGCCCCTGTGTATATTATAGAGAATAGCAGCCCCTGTGTATATTATAGAGAATAGCAGTCCCTGTGTATATTATAGAGAATAGCAGACCCTGTGTATATTATAGAGAATAGCAGGCCGTGTATTTTATAGAGAATAGCAGCCCCTGTGTATATTATAGAGAATAACAGCCCCTGTGTATATTATAGAGAATAGCAGTCCCTGTGTATATTATAGAGAATAGCAGTTCCTGTGTATATTATAGAGAATAGCAGCCCCGTTTATATTATAGAGAATAGCGTCCTGTGTATATTATATAGAATTGCAACCCCTGTGTATATTATGGAGAATAGCAGCCCCTGTGTATATTATAGAGAATAGCAGGCCGTGTATATTATAGAGAATAGCAGCCCCTGTGTATATTATAGAGAATAGCAGCCCCTGTGTATATTATAGAGAATAGCAGTCCCTGTGTATATTATAGAGAATAGCAGTTTCTGTGTATATTATAGAGAATATCAGCCCAAGTGTATATTACAGAGAATAGCGCGCTGTGTATATTATAGAGAATAGCAGCCCCTGTGTATATTATAGAGAATATCAGCCCCTGTGTATATTATAGAGAATAGCAGCCTGTATATATTATAGAGAATAGCAGCCTGTGTATATTATAGAGAACAGCAGCCCCTGTGTATATTATAAAGAATAGCAACCCCTGTGTATATTATAGAGAATAGCAGCCCCTGTGTATATTACAGAGAATAGCAGTCCCTGTGTATATTATAGAGAATAGCAGCCCCTGTGTATGTTATAGAGAATAGCAGCCTGTGTATATTATAGAGAATAGCAGCCTCTGTGCATATTATAGAGAATAGCAGTCTGTGTATATTATAGAGAATAGCAGTCCCTCTGTAGATTATAGAGAAAAGCAGTCCCTGTGTATATTATAGAAAAAGCAGCCCCTGTGTATATCATAGAGAATAGCAGGCCGTGTATATTATAGAGAATAGCAGCCTGTGTATATTATAGAGAATAGCAGCCCCTGTGTATATTACAGAGAATAGCAGCCGCTGTGTATATTATAGAGAATAGCAGTCCCTGTGTATATTATAGAGAATAGCAGTTCCTGTGTATATTATAGAGAATAGCAGCCCCTGTGTATATTATAGAGAATAGCAGCCCCTGTGCATATTATAGAGAATAGCAGCCCATGTGTATATTATAGAGAATAGCGCACTGTGTATATTATAGAGAATAGCGCACTGTGTATATTATAGAGAATAGCGCTGTGTATATTATAGAAAATAGCGCTCTGTGTATATTAGAGAATAGCGCACTGTGTATATTACAGGGAATACCAGCCCCTGTGTATATTACAGAGAATAGCGCTCCCTGTGTATAATACGGAGAATAGCAGTCCCTGTGTATATTACAGAGAATAGCAGCCCCTGTGCATATTATAGAGAATAGCAGCCCCTGTGTATATTATAGAGAATAGCAGTCCCTGTGTATATTATAGAGAATAGCAGTTCCTGTGTATATTATAGAGAATAGCAGCCCCCGTTTATATTATAGAGAATAGCGTCCTGTGTATATTATAGAGAATTGCAACCCCTGTGTATATTATAGAGAATAGCAGCCCCTGTGTATATTATAGATAATAGCAGCCCATGTGTATATTATAGAGAATAGCAGCCCCTGTGTCTATTATAGAGAATAGCAGTCCCTGTGTTTATTATAGAGAATAGCAGTCCCTGTGTATATTACAGAGAATAGCGCACTGTGTATATTATAGAGAATAGCAGCCCCTGTGTATTTTGTAGAGAATAGCAGCCCCTGTGTATGTTATAGAGAATAGCAGGCTGTGTAGATTATAGAGAATAGCAGTCCCTGTGTATATTATAGAGAATAGCAGCCCCTGTGTATATTATAGTGAATAGCAGACTGTGAATATTATAGAGAATAGCAGTCCATGTGTATATTATATAGAATAGCAGTCCCTGTGTATATTATAGAGAATATCAGCCCACGTGTATATTATAGAGAATAGCAGTCCCTGTGTATATTATAGAGAATAGCGCTCCCTGTGTATATTATAGAGAATAGCAGCCTGTGTATATTATAGAGAATAGCAGCCCCTGTGTATATTACAGAGAATAGCAGCCCCTGTATGTATTATGGAGAATAGCAGTCCCTGTGTATATTATAGAGAATAGCAGCCCATGTGTATATTATAGAGAATAGCAGTCCCTGTGTATATTATAGAGAATAGCGCTCCCTGTGTATATTATAGAGAATAGCAGCCTGTGTATATTATAGAGAATAGCAGCCCCTGTGTATATTACAGAGAATAGCAGCCCCTGTATGTATTATGGAGAATAGCAGTCCCTGTGTATATTATAGAGAATAGCAGCCCATGTGTATATTATAGAGAATAGCAGCCCCGGTGTATATTATAGAGAATAGCAGTCCCTGTGTATATTATAGAGAATAGCAATCCCTGTGTATATTATAGAGAATAGCAGCCTGTGTATATTAGAGAGAATAGCAGCCTCTGTGTATATTATAGAGAATAGCAGCCCCTGTGTATATTATAGAGAATAGCAGCCTGTGTATATTATAGAGAATAGCAGCCTCTGTGTATATTATAGAGAATAGCAGCCCCTGTGTATATTATAGAGAATAGCAGCCTGTGTATATTAGAGAGAATCGCAGCCTCTGTGGATATTATAGAGAATAGCAGTCGCTCTGTAGATTATAGAGAATAGCAGCCTCTGTGTATATTATAGAGAATAGCAGCCCCTGTGTATATTATAGAGAATAGCGTCCTGTGTATATTATAGAGAATAGCACTCTGTGTATATTATAGAGAATAGCACCCTGTGTATATTATGGAAAATAGTGCTCTGTGTATATTAGTGAATAGCGCACTGTGTATATTACAGAGAATAGCTCACTGTGTATATTACAGAGAATAGCGCTCCCTGTGTATATTATGGAGAACAGCAGCCCCTGTGTATATTATAGATATTAGCGCACTGTGTATATTATAGAGAATAGCGCACTGTGTATATTAGAGAATAGCAGCCCCTGTGTATATTATAGAGAATAGCGCGCTGTGTCTATTATAGACAATAGCGCGCTGTGTCTATTATAGAGAATAGCGCGCTGTGTATATTATAGAGAATAGCGCGATAGAGAATAACAGCTCCTGTGTATATTATGGAGAATAGCGCACTGTGTATATTATGGGATTGACAGCCCCTGTTTATATTGCAGAGAATAGCGCATTGTGTATATTATAGAGAATAGCCGCCTGTGTATATTATAGTGAATAGCGCCCTGTGTATATTATAGAGAATAGCGCCCTGTGTATATTATAGAGAATAGCAGCCCCTGTGTATATTACAGAGAATAGCGCCCTGTGTATATTATAGTGAATAGCGCCCTGTGTATATTTTCGACAATAGCGCCCTGTGTATATTATAGAGAATAGCGCACTGTGTATATTATGGGATTGACAGCCCCATGCCCGCCTGTGTGACTGAAACAAAATGAAACGTTTGGAAATGAGGAGAGAATTCCAAGTGCGTCGGTAACTCAGGGGGCAGCTGTGTGATGTATTGATGTGGTGACTAAAAGGAACTAACGATTTCTACTCTCGATGCTTGGTCGCTCGAGAGGAAATCATTTCCTTGAGGGAGTTGTTTTTAGTGAACAGTCAACGCAAGAAATAAATTGGAGCCAACTGCGAAGGCACTGGCAGTACCTCTCCCTGTTCGCAAAGATAAAACACGATTTATCGAGGAGGAGTAGGAGATATAATTTCCGCCACACAAGCCCATTCCATTTTCCCCGCTTGGCGCACAGCGACTTAGGCCTCAGGCTTCACATTGACCGTCTTTCTGCCACGCCGCTTCAGATATCAAGGGCCTCCCTGTCCCATCACCCCAGCTCCCACTAACCACCCCATCCCTCTGCGAATCGATCCCTCTACCCTTCCAACCCACACCGCAACATCGCCCGGAGGGGCAGTGCTGAGGGAGCGCCGCACTGTCGGAGGGGCAGTGCTGAGGGAGTGCCGCACTGTCGGAGGGGCAGTACTGAGGGAGCGCCGCACTGTCGGAGGGGCAGTACTGAGGGAGCGCTGCACTGTCGGAGGGGCAGTACTGAGGGAGCGCTGCACTGTCGGAGGGGCGGTACTGAAGGAGCGCCGCACTGTCGGAGGGGCAGTTCTGAGGGAGCGCCGCACTGTCGGAGGGGCAGTACTGAGGGAGCGCCGCACTGTCGGAGGGGCAGTGCTGAGGGAGCGCCGCACTGTCGGAGGGGCAGTACTGAGGGAGCGCCACACTGTCGGAGGGGCAGTACTGAGGGAGCGCCACACTGTCGGAGGGACAGTACTGAGGGAGCGCCACACTGTCGGAGGGGCAGTACTGAGGGAGTGCCGCACTGTCGGAGGGGCAGTACTGAGGGAGCGCCACACTGTCGGAGGGGCAGTACTGAGGGAGTGCCGCACTGTCGGAGGGGCAGTGCTGAGGGAACACCGCACTGTCGGAGGGGCAGTACTGAGGGAGCGCCGCACTGTTGGAGGGGCAGTACTGAGGGAGCGCCACACTGTCGGAGGGGCAGTACTGAGGGAGCGCCGCACTGTCGGAGGGGCGGTGCTGAGGGAGAGCCGCACTGTCGGAGGGGCGGTACTGAGGGAGCGCCGCACTGTCGGAGGGGCGGTACTGAGGGAGCGCCGCACTGTCGGAGGGTCGGTACTGAGGGAGCGCCGCACTGTCGGAGGGGCGGTACTGAGGGAGCGCCGCACTGTCGGAGGGGCGGTACTGAGGGAGCGCCGCACTGTCGGAGGGGCAGTCCTGAGGGAGCGCCGCACTGTCGGAGGGGCAGTACTGAGGGAGCGCCGCACTGTCGGAGGGGCAGTGCTGAGGGAGTGCCGCACTGCTGGATGTGCCATCTTTTGGACGAGACTTTCGAACCAAGGCCCCATTTGCTATCTACGGTCGATGTAAAAGGTTCCATGATTTTGAAGCAGAGCAGCAGGAGTTCTAAAATGATGAGGGGCCTGGATCGAGTGGATAGGACGGACCTGTTTCCCTTGGCAGAGGGGTCAACAACCAGAGAGCATAGATTTAAAGTAATTGGGGGGAGATTTAGAGGGGATTTGAGGGGAAATGTCTTCACCCAGAGGGTGGTGGGGGTCTGGGGTGGAGCTCGCTGCCTGAAAGGGTGGTAGAGGCAGAAACCCTCACCACATTTAAAAAGTACCTGGATGTACACTTGAAGTGCTGTAACCCACAGGGCTACGGACCGAGAGTGGGAAAGTGGGATTAGGCCGGGTGGCTCTTTGTCGGCCGGCACGGGACACGATGGGCCGAAATGGCCTCCTTCCGCGCTGTAAAAGTCTACGATCACATGATTAACCCGAGCTTGTGTGGGCCGACATGTAACTCCAATCCCCGCACCACCTGCTTGACTCTCGATGGCTCCGCCCAGCCGCTGACCACCACTCTGGGCGGGGAGGAATGGATAATGAAAGCTGCCCTTGGGGGCAGATGTCACCCACGTCCTGAGAACGAGTGTAAAAGCAGAGAAACATAGAAAATAGGTGCAGGAGTAGGCCATTCGGCCCTTCGAGCCTGCACCGCCATTCAATAAGATCATGGCTGATCATTCACCTCAGTACCCCATTCCTGCTTTCTCTCCATACCCCTTGATCCCACATCCTTCTGGCCCCGAGGTACGCTGAAGCAGAAAACAGGTCTTAATTTGTGTCTTTGTTGATCGGTGTGGAGATCAAACTGAGGCCAATTCCCCCTGTTCCATCGATATCTTCCCCGGAACCTTTCCTGCTGCCTTTGGGCCCGTGCCAGAAATTCCCCCCTTGGTCGAATTACCAATCGCAAATTGTGCTGCCGTCCGTCTATTGCTGTCGGCTAGTTACATCAGAAACAGGAGCAGGAGTTGGCCATTCGGCCCCTCGAGCCTGCTCCGCCATTTAATAAGATCATGGCTTATTAAATGGCGGAGCCTCATAGAAACGTTTAAAATTCTGACGGGTTTAGACAGGTTAGATGCAGGAAGAATGTTCCCAATGTTGGGGAAGTCCAGAACCAGGGGTCACAGTCTGAGGATAAGGGGTAAGCCATTTAGGACCGAGATGAGGAGAAAATTCTTCACCCAGAGAGTGGTGAACCTGTGGAATTCTCTACCACAGAAAGTAGTTGAGGCCAATTCACTAAATATATTCAAAAGGGAGTTAGATGAAGTCCTTACTACTCGGGGGATCAAGGGTTATGGCGAGAAAGCAGGAAGGGGGTACTGAAGTTTCATGTTCAGCCATGAACTCATTGAATGGCGGTGCAGGCTAGAAGGGCTGAATGGCCTGCTCCTGCACCTATTTTCTATGTTTCTATGGCTGATCCGATCATGGACTCAGCTCCACTTCCCCGCCTGCTCCCCATAACCCTTCACTCCCTTATCGCTCAAAAATCTGTCCATCTCCGCCTTAAATATATTCAATGTCCCAGCCTCCACAGCTCTCTGGGGCAGAGAATTCCACAGATTTACAACCCTCTGAGAGAAGAAATTCCTCCTCATCTCAATTTTAAATGGGCGGCCCCTTAATTCTGAAACTATGTGCCCCCGAGTTCTAGATTCCTCCACGAGGGGGAAACATCCTCACTGCATCTCCCCTGTCCAGCCCCCTCATAATCTGATACGTTTCGATAAGATCACCTCTCATTCTTCTAAACTCCAATGAGTAGAGGCCCAACCTGCTCAACCTTTCTTCATAAGTCAACCCCCTCATCCCCGGAATCAACCGAGTGAACCTTCTCTGTATTGCCTCCAATGCAAGTATATCCTTCCTCAGATACGGAGACCAAAACTGCACGCAGTACTCCTGTGCCGAATCTCTCTCTCTATCTCTCCGCACTCCTGCAAAACCCGGCTGCTGAGCTGCGTTTCAAGTAATGCCAGGGGACCTCTGAGTGTCGTGGCCAATTCTGGGCCCCGTACACTTTAGGGGAGGATGTGAAGGCCCTGGGGGAGGGTGGGGAGGAGATTGACCAGAATGGTCCCGGGGGATGAGGGCCTTCAGTGACGGGGGGGGGGGAGACTGGAGAAGCCGGGGTTGTTCTCCTGGGAGCAGAGAAGGTTGAGAGGAGATTTGATCGAGGGGTTCACTATCACGAGGGGTCTGGACAGAGTGGAGCGAGAGAAACTGTTCCCATTGGTGGAAGGGTCGGGAACCAGAGGGCACGGATTTAAGGCGATCGGCAGAAGAACCAAAGGCGACGTGAGGAACAACATTTTTACGCAGCGAGTGCTTACGATGTGGAACGCGCTGCCTGAGAGGGCGGTGGAGGCAGACTCAATCGCGGCTTTCAAACCGGAGTCGGATAAGTCCCTGAAGGGGGAAAAGATTTGCCGGGCTATGGGGAAAGGGCGGGGGAGTGGGACTGGTATGGATTGAAAGTAATTGGGGGGAGGTTTAGAGGGGATTTGAGGGGAAATGTCTTCACCCAGAGGGTGGTGGGGGTCTGGGGTGGAACTCACTGCCTGAAAGGGTGGTAGAGGCAGAAACCCTCACCACATTTAAACAGTACCTGGATGTGCACTTGAAGTGCCGTAACCGACAGGGCTACGGACCGAGAGCGGGAAAGTGGGATTAGGCCCTTTGTCTCTTTGTCGGCCGGGGCGGACACGATGGGCCGGAATGGGCCTCCTCCCGCGGCGTACATTTCTGTGGTTCTGTGATTACAATGGTGACCTCACTACTTCATTAGCTGTAAATCGCTTTGGGACGTCCGGTGCTCGTGAAAATCGTTTTCTGTCCCCGGCATCCTGTGCTTTAACCCCCTCGCAACACCAGCCTGTCACCCCTTCCCTGTCCCTTCGACCCCTATCCAGTTAGACCCATCCCTACCTCCCTCTGCCCTCTCTCCGATAACTAAAACCCACCCATTCCCACCTCCGTAACATCGCCCGTCTCCGCCCCCTGCCTCAGCTCATCCGCTGCTGAAACCCTCATCCGTGCCCTCGTTACCTCCAGACTTGACTATTCCAACGCGCTCCTGGCCGGCCTCCCACATTCTACCCGACGTAAACTAGAGGTGATCCAAAACTCGGCTGCCCCCGTGTCCTAACTCGCACCGAGTCCCGCTCACCCATCACCCCCTGTGTTCACTGCCCCCATGTCCTAACTCGCACCAAGTCCCGCTCACCCATCACCCCCTGTGCTCACTGCCCCCGTGTCCTAACTTGCACTGAGTCCCGCTCACCCAACACCCACTGTGCTTGCTGCCCCGTGTCCTAACTCGCACCGAGTCCCGCTCACCCATCATCCCCTGTGTTCACTGCCCCCATGTCCTAACTCGCACCGAGTCCCGCTCACCCAGCACCCCCTGTGCTCACTGCCTCGTGTCCTAACTCGCACCGAGTCCCGCTCACCCAGCACCCCCTGTGTTCACTGCCCCCATGTCCTAACTCGCACCGAGTCCCGCTCACCCAGCACCCCCTGTGCTCACTGCCTCGTGTCCTAACTCGCACCGAGTCCCGCTCACCCAGCACCCCCTGTGCTCGCTGCTCCGTGTCCTAACTCGCACCGAGTCCCGCTCACCCAGCACCCCCTGTGCTCGCTGCTCCGTGTCCTAACTCGCACCGAGTCACACTCACCCATCACCCCCTCTTCTCACTGCTCCGTGTCCTAACTCGCACCGAGTCCCGCTCACCCATCACCCGCTGTGCTCGCTGACCGACATTGGCTCCCGGTCCAGCAATGCCTCGATTTCAAAATTCTCCATCCTTGTTTTCAAATCCCTCCATGGCCCCTCGCCCCCTCCCTATCTCTGTAATCTCCTCTGGCCCCACAACCCCCATGAGATACCTGGGCTCCTCTATGTTATATATGCAGACTATAGATATACTCTCTGTGTAGTCACTGTATAGTTGCATAAGATGGAGACTTGTTACCTGATGCACTGTCAATAAGGTTTACACTGTGTATATACTGTGCTGGCACCACTAGAGGGTGCAACTGGTGAAGACCGGGGTTCCCTGCCCCTGTGGCAGAGGCCGTCCACCAGAGGACACTGCGGTGGGAGACCTGAGGGTCACCTGCATAGGTGTGCAGGGCCCAGTATAAAATGCTGCCCACCATGCTTGTGCCTCACTCTGGAGTTACGGATAACAGACCAAGGTCACTCCAGTTTGAGTACAACACATTGCCTCGTGGAGTCATTCATAAGTCTATAACAGACATAACACTAATTCTGCCCTCCTGACCATCCCCGATTATGGTCGCTCCACCATCGGTGGCCGTGCCTTCAGCTGCCTGGGCCCCAAGCTCTGGAACTCCCTCCCTAAACCTCTCCGCCTCTCTCTCCCACTTCAAGACACTCCTTAAAACCGACCTCTCTGACCCAGCTTTTGGTCACCTGTCCCGAATATCTCCTCATGTGGCTCGGTGTTAAATTCGTTATCTCATAACACTCCTGTGAAGCACCTTGGGATGTTTCACGACATTAAAGGCGCTATATAAATACAAGTTTTTGTTATTGCTGGACACTCAAAATGAGATGGCAACCCCTAACACAAGAACGTAAGAAATAGGAGCAGGAGTCGGCCATTTGGCCCCTCGAGCCTGCTCCGCCATTTAATATGATCACGGCTGATCTGATCATGGACTCAGCTCCACTTCCCTGCCCGTCCCCTTATCGGTTAAGAAACTGTCTATCCCTGTCTTAAATATATTCAATGTCCCGGCTTCCACAGCTCTCTGAGGCAGCAAATTCCACAGATTTACAACCTTCTGAGAGAAGAAATTCCTCCTCATCTCAGTTTTAAATGGGCGGCCCCTTATTCTAAGACCATGCCCCCTAGTTCTAGTCTCCCCCATCAGTGGAAACATCCTCTCTGCATCCACCTTGTCAAGCCCCCTCATAATCTGATACGTTTCGATAAGATCACCTCTCATTCTTCTGAATTTCAATGAGTAGAGGCCCAACCTACTCAACCTTTCCTCATAAGTCAACCCCCTCATCCCCGGAATCAACCGAGTGAACCTTCTCTGAACTGCCTCCAAAGCAAGTATATCCTTCCTTAAATACGGAGACCAAAACTCTACGCAGTACTCCAGGTGTGGCCTCACCAATACCCTGTATAACTGTAGCAAGACTTCCCTGCTTTTATACTCCATCCCCTTTGCAATAAAGGCCAAGATTCCATTGGCCTTCCCTGGTCTTTAATTGCCACCCATACTGAGTGTGTGAGTCCGCATTCAGAGAGCAGGCCATCAGCTATCTTGTCCTCAATTTAAGGAACGTAAGTCAGGATCTGTTTTTGTTTCTTTCCGCTGCTGTGAATTAGGAGTTTGGTCAATTTGCCGTTAGTAATACGGCTGCCATCAATTATTCAACGGATGCGTCTGTTTTTAGCTTCAAAACCCGCTCATAAATTGGTTCGCTTTCGGGCCAGGACTTGAAGCAGACTTGTGCACAGTTTTGGTCTCTTAACTTGAGGAAGGACATTCTTGCTATTGAGGGAGTGCAGCGAAGGTTCACCAGACTGATTCCCGGGATGGCGGGACTGACATATCAAGAAAGACTGGATCGACTGGGCTTGTATTCACTGGAGTTCAGAAGAATGAGAGGGGATCTCATCGAAACGTTGAAAATTCTGACGGGTTTAGACAGGTTAGATGCAGGAAGAATGTTCCCAATGTTGGGGAAGTCCAGAACCAGGGGTCACAGTCTAAGGATAAGGGGTAAGCCATTTAGGACCGAGATGAGGAGAAACTTCTTCACCCAGAGAGTGGTGAACCTGTGGAATTCTCCACCACAGAAAGTTGTTGAGGCCAGTTCACTAAATATATTCAAAAAGGAATTAGATGTGATCCTTACTACTCGGGGAATCAAAGGGTATGGCGAGAAAGCAGGAATGGGGTACTGAAGTTGCGTAATCAGCCATGAACTCATTGAATGGCGGTGCAGGCTCGAAGAGCCGAATGGCCTACTCCTGCACCTATTTTTTCTATGTTTCTATGTAATCAGAACTGCTGACCCCTTCATCCTCTCCTCCTCCCCTTTGGCACTCCATCCGATCTGTTCGACAAGTTCACAGGTGTTTCAATGAGGGACCTAATATTCCAGATCCCGAACTACATCCTGAAGGGTGGAAGATGCCTGTGGGTGGATATTTTTAACGTGGGGTGGCCGTTGCACACCAGCCACCACACGGGGCTTGACAGAGCGAGGTCTTGGTCCAGGGGCAAGGGTTAACCAGGACGACTGGAGACCTGCTCTGCTGCACGGACCCAGTGCGCCCACATATCGCACAGTGTGGGCTGGGCCCGTGCTGCCCCTGGGCCCTCGCCTCTCCTGGGCCCCGATCACGTTGCTCTACAATCTCTCGCCGCTCCTTCGCCCCGACCTCGCCGCTCCTGCTGTACCTGCCCCGCGCTCCAATCACCGACCTGGACCTTGGTGACAGCCAATCCAGTCGCTCTGTTCACAGCCGCCGCCCTCTTGCAGGGGCAGTGCTGAGGGAGCACCGCACTGTCGGAGGGGCAGTACTGAGGGAGTGCCGCACTGTCGGAGGGGCAGTGCTGAGGGAGCACCGCACTGTCGGAGGGGCAGTACTGAGGGAGTGCCGCACTGTCGGAGGGGCAGTGCTGAGGGAGTGCCGCACTGTCGGAGGGGCAGTACTGAGGGAGTGCCGCACTGTCGGAGGGGCAGTGCTGAGGGAGCACCGCACTGTCGGAGGGGCAGTGCTGAGGGAGTGCCGCACTGTCCGAGGGGCAGTCCTGAGGGAGCTCCGCACTGTCGGAGGGGCAGTGCTGAGGGAGCTCCGCACTGTCGGAGGGGCAGTGCTGAGGGAGTGCCGCACTGTCGGAGGGGCAGTACTGAGGGAGTGCCGCACTGTCGGAAGGGCAGTACTGAGGGAGTGCCGCACTGTCGGAGGGGCATTACTGAGGGAGTGCCGCACTGTCGGAGGGGCAGTGCTGAGGGAGCTCCGCACTGTCGGAGGGGCAGTGCTGAGGGAGTGCCGGACTGTCGGAGGGGCAGTGCTGAGGGAGTGCCGCACTGTCGGAGGGGCATTACTGAGGGAGCGCCGCACTGTCGGAGGGGCAGTACTGAGGGAGCGGCGCACTGTCGGAGGGGCAGTACTGAGGGAGCGCCGCACTGTCGGAGGGGCAGTACTGAGGGAGCGCCGCACTGTCGGAGGGGCAGTACTGAGGGAGCGCCGCACTGTCGGAGGGGCAGTACTGAGGGAGCGCCGCACTGTCGGAGGGGCAGTGCTGAAGGAGCACCGCACTGTCGGAGGGGCAGTGCTGAGGGAGTGCCGCACTGTCGGAGGGGCATTACTGAGGGAGTGCCGCACTGTCGGAGGGGCAGTACTGAGGGAGCGCCGCACTGTCGGAGGGGCAGTACTGAGGGAGCGCCGCACTGTCGGAGGGGCGGTACTGAGGGAGCGCCGCACTGTCGGAGGGGCAGTACTGAGGGAGCGCCGCACTGTCGGAGGGGCGGTACTGAGGGAGCGCCGCACTGTCGGAGGTGCTGCACTGTCGGAGGTGTCACAAACAGAGAGACCTGGTGAGTGGGGGTACAAAATCAAACTACCGCGGATGTTGTAATCTGAAACAAAAACAGCGAATGCTGGAAATACTCAGCGGGTCAGACAGCATCTGTGGAGAGAGAAACAGAGTTAATGTTTCAGGTCGGCAGAACTGGCGAATTTTCGAAATGAACAGATTGTTAAGGAGCACTGAAACGGGGAGCGGGAGGGGAGGACAAAAGGGAAGGTCGGTGGCGGGGAGGAAGACAGGAGAGATTAGAGAGACAAAAGGGAAGGTCGGTGATGAGGGGAAGACAGGAGAGATTCGAGAGACTAAAGGGATGATGGGCCGAATTGAGATGTTAATCTGAGCCCCCCCCCACCCTCAATATATAAGACCCCTCCCCAATATATCAGACTCCCCCCCCCCCTCCCCAATATATCCGGACCTCTCCCATCCCTGCAACGTAACCTTAAAATCCGAGCCCGGCCGTTCAGGAGTCACATCAGGAAATACTTCTTCACACAAAGGGCCTTGGGAATCTGGAACTCTCCCCCCCCCCCCCCCCCCCCAAAAAGTTGGCGAAGCCTGAGCGGGGTGGGGGGCGCTATTGAAAATGAGATTTATAGATTGTTGGGTATTAAGGGTTACGGAACCAAGGCGGGTAGATGGAGTTGAGATACAGATCAGCCACGATCCACTTGAGTGACAAAAGAGGCTCGAGGGGCTGAATGGCCTCCTCCTGTTCCTGTGTAACAGACTCGAGGGGCTGAATGGCCTCCTCCTGTTCCTAATGTAACAGACTCGAGGGGCTGAATGGCCTCCTCCTGTTCCTGTGTAACAGGCTCGAGGGGCTGAATGGGCCTCCTCCTGTTCCTGTGTAACAGGCTCGAGGGGCTGAATGGCCTCCTCCTGTTCCTGTGTAACAGGCTCGAGGGGCTGAATGGGCCTCCTCCTGTTCCTGTGTAACAGGATCGAGGGGCTGAATGGCCTCCTCCTGATCCTAATGTAACAGGCTCGAGGGGCTGAATGGGCCTCCTCCTGTTCCTAATGTAACAGGTTCGAGGGGCTGAATGGGCCTCCTCCTGTTCCTAATGTAACAGGTTCTAGGGGCTGAATGGGCCTCCTCCTGTTCCTGTGTAACAGGCTCGAGGGGCTGAATGGCCTCCTCCTGTTCCTGTGTAACAGGCTCGAGGGGCTGAATGGGCCTCCTCCTGTTCCTGTGTAACAGGCTCGAGGGGCTGAATGGGCCTCCTCCTGTTCCTGTGTAACAGGATCGAGGGGCTGAATGGCCTCCTCCTGATCCTAATGTAACAGGCTCGAGGGGCTGAATGGGCCTCCTCCTGTTCCTAATGTAACAGGCTCGAGGGGCTGAATGGGCCTCCTCCTGTTCCTAATGTAACAGGCTCGAGGGGCTGAATGGGCCTCCTCCTGTTCCTGTGTAACAGACTCGAGGGGCTGAATGGCCTCCTCCTGATCCCAATGTGCTTGCTGCTGCTGTTTCCGCGGAGAACCTTACTCGACGCACAACGATTGACGGCGAGGTCCCGCCGGGGAAGCAAGCTAAGGACGTTGGCTTCGCTCGAGGAGCGCGTGGGCGAGAGTAGAAAACACATTCACCTGCATGATCGAAGCTGACAACCCCCTCAATTATTCAGCCGCTCAGATCTCGCAGGCTGCCTCTCTGAACCGTCCTGGGCAGTGCTCACCACCTTCAGCCTCCGACGCTGACTCCTCTCCCCGCCTCCCCCCTCGGCTTGGGTTTATGCCCCCTTTCTTTAAAGGGTGTCGGGGACCACTGGGGTCACCAGATCTGGCTGGCAGGTGAACCTGGAGTTTTCGGCAGAACATAAGAAATAGGAGCAGGAGTCGGCCATTTGGCCCCTCGAGCCTGCTCCACCATTTAATACGATCATGTTTGTGGCGGAGGAGCGACGAGAGATCGGGGTGGAGGAGCGGCGAGAGATCGGGGGCGGAGGAGCGGCGAGAGATCGGGGGCGGAGGAGCGGCGAGAGATCGGGAGCGGAGGAGCATCGATAGATCGGGGCGGAGGAGCGGCGAGAGATCGGGGCGGAGGAGCGGCGAGAGATCGGGGGCGGAGGAGCGGCGAGAGATCGGGGGCGGAGGAGCGGCGAGAGATCGGGGGCGGAGGAGCGGCGAGAGATCGGGGCGGGGGAGCGGCGAGAGATCGGGGGCGGAGGAGCGGCGAGAGATCGGGGCGGAGGAGCGGCGAGAGATCGGGGCGGAGGAGCGGCGAGGGATCGGGGGCGGAGGAGCGGCGAGGGATCGGGGCGGAGGAGCGGCGAGAGATCGGGGGCGGAGGAGCGGCGAGAGATCGGGGCGGAGGAGCGGCGAGAGATCGGGGCGGAGGAGCGGCGAGGGATCGGGGGCGGAGGAGCGGCGAGAGATCGGGGGCGGAGGAGCGGCGAGAGATCGGGGCGGAGGAGCGGCGAGAGATCGGGGCGGAGGAGCGGCGAGAGATCGGGGCGGAGGAGCGGCGAGAGATCGGGGCGGAGGAGCGGCGAGAGATCGGGGCGGAGGAGCGGCGAGAGATCGGGGCGGAGGAGCGGCGAGGGATCGGGGGTGGAGGAGCGGCGAGAGATCGGGGCGGAGGAGCGGCGAGAGATCGGGGCGGAGGAGCGGCGAGGGATCGGGGGCTGAGGAGCGGCGAGAGATCGGGGCGGAGGAGCGGCGAGGGATCGGGGCGGAGGAGCGGCGAGAGATCGGGGGGCGGAGGAGCGGCGAGAGATCGGGGCGGAGGAGCGGCGAGGGATCGGGGGCGGAGGAGCGGCGAGAGATCGGGGCGGAGGAGCGGCGAGGGATCGGGGGTGGAGGAGCGGCGAGAGATCGGGGCGGAGGAGCGGCGAATGAGGGTATGGGGCCCAGGAGAGGCGAGGGCCCTGGGGCAGCACGGGCCCAGCCCACACTGTGTGATATGTGGGCGCACTGGGTCTGTGCAGCAGAGCAGGTCTCCAGGCGTCCTGGTTAACCCTTGCCCCTGGACCAAGACCTCGCTCTGTCAAGCCCGTGTGGTGGCTGGTGTGCAACGGTCACCCGACGTTAAAAACAATCCGCCCACAGGCACCTTCCACCCTTCAATTGTCATATGAGGAGAGACTGGATCGACTGGGCCTTTATTCACTGGAGTTTAGAAGAATGAGAGGGGATCTCATAGAAACGTATAAAATTCTGACGGGATTGGACAGGTTAGATGCAGGAAGAATGTTCCCGATGTTGGGGAAGTCCAGAACCAGGGGTCACAGTCTAAGGATAAGGGGTAATCCATTTAGGACCGAGATGAGGAGAAACTTCTTTACTCAGAGAGTGGTGAACCTGTGGAATTCTCTACCACAGAAAGTTGTTGAGGCCAGTTCATTGGATATATTCAAAAGGGAGTTAGATGTGGCCCTTATGGCTAAAGGGATCAAGGGGTATGGAGAGAAAGCAGGTATGATCAGCCATGATCATATTGAATGGTGGTGCAGGCTCGAAGGGCCGAATGGCCTACTCCTGCACCTATTTTCTATGTTTCGATGTTTCTATGATCATGGACTCAGCTCCACTTCCCCGCCCGCTCCCCATAACCCTTCACTCCCTTATCGCTCAAAAATCTGTCTATCTCCGCCTTAAATATATTCAATGTCCCAGCCTCCACAGCTCTCTGGGGCAGAGAATTCCACAGATTTACAACCCTCTGAGAGAAAAAATTCCTCTTCATCTCCGTCATAAATGTGCGGACCCTGATGTAGAAACTATACCCCCTAGTTCGAGATTCAGGAAACACCCTCTCTGCATCCACCTTGTCGAGCCCCCTCGTAATCTTATACGTTTCGATAAGATCACCTCTCATTCTTCTGAACTCCAATGAGTAGAGGCCCAACCTACTCAACCTTTCCTCATAAGTCAACTCCCTCATCCCCGGAATCAACCGAGTGAACCTTCTCTGAACAGCCTCCAAAGCAAGTATATCCTTTCGGAAATATGGAAACCAAAACTGCACGCAGTACTCCAGGTGTGGCCTCACCAATACCCTGTATAACTGGAGCAAGACTTCCCTGCTTTTATACTCCATCCCCTTTGCAATAAAGGCCAAGATTCCATTGGCCTTCCTGATCACTTGCTGTACCTGCATACTATCCTTTTGTGTTTCATGCACAAGGACCCCCAGGTCCCGCTGTACTGCGGCACTTTGTAATTTTTCTCCATTTAAATTATAATCTGCTTTTCTATTTTCTCTGCCAAAGTGGATAATCACATTTTCCCACATTATGCTCCATCTGCCAAGTGTTTGCCCACTCACTTAGCCTGTCTAAGTCCCTTTGCAGATTCTTTACGCCCATTGCTATTGAGAATGAATTTATTAGCAAAAGGTTTAACAACCACACGACACATTACCAGTTCATCCACCAGGCTCACAACTGCATACCCCTTCCCCCGAACCCAACGGACTGGGGTTTTATTGAGTCTTGTGAACATCGCGTGACCGGCGGCTAAGCCACTCCCACCTCAACAGCTCTACAACTATTTTTGTAGAACAAACGAACAAGTGCCCCTTTCCTGCCAAATGAAACAAATTAAACTTAAGACATTTTACACTCAAATTAGAATCTGGTTGCCGGGGGCGATGGTGCACTCCAGTCCCTCCGGCGCCCACCTCTCGCGGAAGGCCGCGAGCGTACCGGTGGACATCGCGTGCTCTGACTCCAGGGACACCCCGGCTCGGATGTAACCGCGGAAGAGAGGCAGGCAGTCGGGTTGAACGACCGCCCGGCTGATGGCCCCCTTGGCCAGGCCCAGGAGAAGGCCCCACGAGGGAGGCCCTCGGACCTGCCCGCTCCCCTCCGCACAGGGTGCCCAAAGATCAGGAGTGTGGGACTGAAGTGCAGCCAGAATTTGAGGAGCAGCCCCTTCAGACATTGGAAGAGGGGGCTGCAACCTCACACACTGAACATACACGTGGAACACGGACTCCTCCAGACCGCAGAAATTGCAGGCGGCCCGGGAGCCCGTGAACCAATTGCACGGCACTGCTCCGTGCACCACCCTCCAGGCCAAGTCCCCGATAAATAGTGGGAGGGCTCCCGCGTAGAGTGCCCTCCATCGGGGAACCCCCGCCTCCTCCGGACGGCAAGATGTTGCTCCATGGCGTGTCCGGACGGCAGGCGAGGATGGCAAAGTTGAGAGTGTGCAGGAGCAGCCCGTACAGGAAACACCTCCCTCCGCGCAGAACCGAAAGGCCACGGAGGGGATTTCCCCGAGGCGGCTCAAGTTGTGAGGCGCCGGCTCCCGAGGGAGGTTCCGGGGTTTGGCGCCGATGAGGAATTCCGTCCGGACGGGGGGGTCAGTTCGGACGGGATCTCCCCACGTGCTTGAGCCTCCTCGATGCACCTAACGGAGTCGGGGCCCAGAGCTGTTTTTAGCGACTCGATGGCATCGGCCGCGCGGCGGACGTTGGCTGAATTTAGGCGCCGTGCCAGCGTGTCTGGCGCCATCCAGCCCTCTCCTCCGCCATCGAGCAGGTCCCTGACCCTGGTCACCTCACCAGCCACAACCCTCTCGTCCGACTGCCGCCTAAAACCTCGGTCGTGGAGGTACGGATTCCCAAGCAGCGGCTCCTGCAGGACAGCCGCCACTCCAGCCGGTGGAGAGCTGCGCTTGGTGGAGACTTTGTTCCAGACCCTGGTGAGTTCCTTGTAAAAGACAGGCAGCTCCTGGACGGAGGTCCTGAGGCCAAATCTGTGAGCATGGTCACAGGTGTATCATCATCATAGGCAGTCCCTCGGAATCGAGGAAGACTTGCTTCCACTCTTAACACGAGTCCTTAGGTGGCTGAACAGTCCAATACGAGAGCCACAGTCCCTGTCACAGGTGGGACAGACAGTGGTTGAGGGAAGGGGAGGGTGGGACTGGTTTGCCGCACGCTCCTTCCGCGCCTGCGCTTGGTTTCTGCACGCTCTCGGCGACGAGACTCGAGGTGCTCAGCGCCCTCCCGGATGCACTTCCTCCACTTAGGGCGGACTGGTCTATGGGCCCAGGGACTCCCAGGTGTCGGTGGGGATGTTGCACTTTATCAGGGAGGCTTTGAGGGTGTCCCTTGTAACACTAAGCTGTGAGCTGTGAGGAGGATGCTAAGAGGTTGCAGGGTGACTTGGACAGGTTAGGTGAGTGGGCAAATGCATGGCAGATGCAGTAAAATGTAGATAAATGTGAGGTTATCCACTTTGATGGCAAAAACATGAAGGCAGAATATTATCTGAATGGTGACAGATTAGGAAAAGGGGAGGTGCAACGAGACCTGGGTGTCATGGTACATCAGTCATTGAAAGTTGGCATGCAGGTACAGCAGGCGGTGAAGAAGGCAAATGGCATGTTGGCCTTAATAGCGAGAGGATTTGAGTATAGGAGCAGGGAGGTCTTACTGCAGTTGTACAGGGCCTTGGTGAGGCCACACCTTGAGTGTTGTGTACAGTTTTGGTCTCCTAATCTGAGGAAGGACATTCTTGCTATTGAGGGATTGCAGCGAAGGTTCACCAGACTGATTCCCGGGATGGCAGGACTGACATATGAAGAATGATCGGATCACTGGAATTTCGAAGAATGAGAGGGGATCTCATAGAAACACACAAAATTCTGCCGGGATTGGACAGGTTAGATGCAGGAAGAATGTTCCCGATGTTGGGGAAGTCCAGAACCAGGAGTCACAGTCTAAGGATAAGGGGTAAGCCATTTCGGACCGAGATGAGGAGAAACTTCTTCACCCAGAGAATTGTGAACCTGTGGAATTCTCTACCACAGAAAGTTGTTGAGGCCAGTTCGTTAGATATATTCGTTAGATGTGGCCCTTACGGCTAAAGGGATCAGGGGGTATGGAGAGAAAGCAGGAATGGGGTACTGAAGTTGCATGATCAGCCATGATCATATTGAATGGCGGTGCAGGCTCGAAGGGCCCAATGGCCTACTCCTGCACCTATTTTCTATGTTTCTATTTTTCTCTGCCCACCTTTGGCTCGTTTGCCCGTGAAGGAGTTCCGAGTAGAGCGCTTGCTTTGGGAGTCTCGTGTTTGGGGCATGCGGACAATGTGGCCCGCCCAGCGGAGCTGGTCGAGTGTGGTCAGTGCTTCGATGCTGGGGATGTTGGCCTGGTCGAGGACGCTAACGTTGGTGCGTCTGAGCTCCCAGGGGATTTGCAGGATCTTGCGGAGACATCGTTGGTGGTATTTCTCCAGCGACTTGAGGTGTCTACTGTACATGGTCCATGTCTCTGAGCCACACAGGAGGGCGGGTATCACTACAGCCCTGTAGACCATGAGCTTGGTGGTAGGTTTGAGGGCCTGGTCTTCAAACACTCTTTTCCTCAGATGGCCGAAGGCTGCACTGGCGCACTGGAGGCGGTGTTGGATCTCGTCGTCAATGTCTGCTCTTGTTGATAAGAGGCTCCCGAGGTATGGGAAATGGTCCACTTTGTCCAGGGCCGCGCCGTGGATCTTGATGACTGGGGGGCAGTGCTGTGCGGTGAGGACAGGCTGGTGGAGGACCTTTGTCTTACGGATGTTTAGTGTAAGGCCCATGCTCTCGTACACCTCAGTAAATACCTCGACTATGTCCTGGAGTTCAGCCTCTGTGTGTGCACAGACGCAGGCGTCGTCCGCGTACTGTAGCTCGACGACAGAGGTTGGGGTGGTCTGGGACCTGGCCTGGTATATATTACACGGGATATACGGCACAGAAACCGGCCACTTGGCCCAACCAGTCCATGCCGGCGTTTACGCCATACTGGAGCGTCGATCGGCGATGTCCACTGTGCAACATGAAGCGACAGGAGACAATGTGGTCAGGAATAGGTGCCCAGTGATGTGCCTGTCACAGTGGGCCCGTAACATTGACCGCATTCTCCGATCAGGCCCAGGACAGGACAGGCTCGATTGTAACTCAGTCTCCAGCTCAAAAACCTGCAACAATCCCCCTCTCCCACGTCATCACAGAGTAGCTTGCTTCGGGAAAGAACACTCCCACATGCTCTCTTTCCCGCTCGTACTTTCACCCTCCCTCTCTCTCTCTTCGCACACTCCCTCTCTCTCTATTCCCACCCTCCCTCTCTCTCTCTTCGCACACTCCCTCTCTCTCTCTTCCCACCCTCCCTCTCTCTCTCTTCCCACCCTCCCTCTCTCTCTCTTCGCACACTCCCTCTCTCTCTATTCCCACACTCCCTCTCTCTATCTCTCTATTCCCACACTCCCTCTCTCTCTCTCTATTCCCATACTCTCTCTCTCTCTCTCCCTCTCTCTCTGTATTCCCACACTCCCTCTCTCTCTATTCTCATACTCCCTCTCTCTCTCTATTCCCATACTCCCTCTCTCTCTATTCCCACACTCCCCCTCTCTCTCTATTCCCATACTCCCCCTCTCTCTCTATTCCCACACTCCCTCTTTCTCTCTATTCCCACACTCCCTCTCTCTATTCCCACACTACCTCCCTCTCTCTATTCCCACACTACCTCCCTCCCTCTCTCTATTCCCACACTCCCTCTCTCCCTCTCTTCCCACACTCCCTCTTTCTCTCTATTCCCACACTCCCCCTCTCTCTCTATTCTCACACTCCCCCTCTCTCTCTATTCCCACATTCCCTCTCTCTCTCTCTCTCTCTCTATTCCCACACTCCCTCTCTCTCTCTCTCTATTCCCACACTCCCTCTCTCTCTCTCTCTTCCCACAGTCCTTCTCTCTCTCTCTCTCTCTCTCTCTCTCTCTATTCCCATACTCCCTCTCTCTCTCTCTATTCCCATACTTCCCCTCTCTCTCTCTCTCTCTCTCTCTCTATTCCCACACTCCCTCTCTCTCTCTATTCCCACACTCCCCCTCTCTCTCTATTCCCACACTCCCTCTCTATCTCTCTCTCTATTCCCACACTCCCCCTCTCTCTCTATTCCCACACTCCCTCTCTCTCTCTATTCTCACACTACCTCCCTCTCTCCCTCCCTCTCTCTATTCCCACACTCCCTCTCTCCCTCTCTTCCCACACTCCCTCTTTCTCTCTATTCCCACACTCCCCCTCTCTCTCTATTCTCACACTCCCCCTCTCTCTCTATTCTCACACTACCTCCCTCTCTCTCTCTCTCTCTCTCTCTATTCCCACACTCCCCCTCTCTCTCTCTCTCTCTATTCCCACACTCCCTCTCTCTCTCTCTATTCCCACACTCCCTCTCTCTCTCTCTCTCTCCCCACAGTCCCTCTCTCTCTCTCTCTCTATTCCCATACTCCCTCTCTCTCTCTCTATTCCCATACTTCCTCTCTCTCTCTCTCTCTCTCTCTATTCCCACACTCCCCCTCTCTCTCTCTTCTCACACTCCCCCTCTCTCTCTATTCCCACACTCCCTCTCTCTCTCTCTCTCTATTCCCACACTCCCTCTCTCTCTCTCTCTCTATTCCCACACTCCCTCTCTCTCTCACTCTCTCTTCCCACACTCCCTCTCTCTCTCACTCTCTCTTCCCACAGTCCTTCTCTCTCTCTCTCTCTCTCTATTCCCATACTCCCTCTCTCTCTCTCTATTCCCATACTTCCTCTCTCTCTCTCTCTCTCTCTCTATTCCCACACTCCCCCTCTCTCTCTCTATTCCCACACTCCCCCTCTCTCTCTCTATTCCCACACTCCCCCTCTCTCTCTCTATTCCCACACTCCCCCTCTCTCTCTCTCTCTATTCCCACACTCCCTCTCTCTCTCGCTCCCTCACTGTTTCCACCTCGTACCTCCCCCCCATTTGTCTGCCGCATTCACTTGTTCGTTCTCTCCGTGTCAGTTTGTCTCTCACCCTCTGACTATTTCTCTTTGTGTGTGTGTCCTTTCTCTCTCGCTCTCTCTGTGTCTCTCTCTCTCTCTCTCTCTGTCTCTCTGTCTCTCTCCCTCCCTCTCTCTCTCTCTCTCTCTCTCTCCACCATCTTTTGCCAACTCAGGCTCCACGAGCACCAAACAAACCTCAGCGCCTCCCTCCGGTGAGCCACTGCTCCTGAGCGAGCTCCGACAGGGAAACCTCAGGCGAGTTATTCGGCATGAGGAGGCCTCGCGCCTGTCCTCACGCGACACTCCAAGGCCCAGCGGTGCGCTCGGCTGATATCCGGAGCATGAACCCCAGGGAGAGGGGCTGCAGTTCCAGTCTTCGAGGTAACAATGCCCGCTCCCCACTACACGCACCACTGCCTTCCCACCCCCTGCTAAGGACTAGAGAGCCCGGCGCAGACCAGACATCGAACCCTGGGGGGTGGGGGTGGAGGGGCCGAGGTGGGCTATACTTAGCTCAGAGGCACAGACGTTACTTCAAAACCCCCCCAAAAAAGGGGCGAGACCATGGAGGGATTTGAAAACCAGTTCAGAGAAGCTGATTCCACCAATCAGATGGCTGACAGTGAGAGGGGAGGCGGTCACTTTGTGTGACCCAACTCTGTAACCTCCTCCAGCCCCTACACCCCTCCCTATCTCTGTAACCTCCTCCAGCCCCTACACCCCTCCCTATCTCTGTAACCCCCTCCAGCCCCTACACCCCTCCCTATCTCTGTAACCTCCTCCAGCCCCTACACCCCTCCCTATCTCTGTAACCTCCTCCAGCCCCTACACCCCTCCCTATCTCTGTAACCCCCTCCAGCCCCTACACCCCTCCCTATCTCTGTAACCCCCTCCAGCCCCTATACCCCTCCCTATCTCTGTAACCTCCTCCAGCCCCTACACCCCTCCCTATCTCTGTAACCCCCTCCAGCCCCTACACCCCTCCCTATCTCTGTAACCCCCTCCAGCCCCTACACCCCTCCCTATCTCTGTAACCTCCTCCAGCCCCTACACTCCTCCCTATCTCTGTAACCTCCTCCAGCCCCTACACTCCTCCCTATCTCTGTAACCTCCTCCAGCCCCTACACCCCTCCCTATCTCTGTAACCTCCTCCAGCCCCTACACTCCTCCCTATCTCTGTAACCTCCTCCAGCCCCTACACCCTCCCTATCGCTGTAACCTCCTCCAGCCCCTACACCCCTCCCTATCTCTGTAACCTCCTCTAGCCCCTACACCCCTCCCTATCTCTGTAACCTCCTCCAGCCCCTACACCCTCCCTATCTCTGTAACCTCCTCCAGCCCCTACACCCCTCCCTATCTCTGTAACCTCCTCCAGTCCCTACACCCCTCCCTATCTGTAACCTCCTCCAGCCCCTACCCCCCTCCCTATCTCTGTAACCTCCTCCAGCCCCTACCCCCTCCCTATCTCTGTAACTCCTCCAGCCCCTACACCCCTCCCTATCTCTGTAACCTCCTCCAGCCCCTACACCCCTCCCTATCTCTGTAACCTCCTCCAGCCCCTACATCTCTCCCTATCTCTGTAACCTCCTCCAGCCCCTACACCCCTCCCTATCTCTGTAACCTCCTCCAGCCCCTACACCCCTCCCTATCTCTGTAACCTCCTCCAGCCCCTGCAGCCCTCCCTATCTCTGTAACCTCCTCCAGCCCCTACACCTCTCCCTATCTCTGTAACCTCCTCCAGCCCCTACACCCCTCCCTATCTCTGTAACCTCTTCCAGCCCCTACACCCCTCCCTATCTCTGTAACCCCCTCCAGCCCCTACACCCCTCCCTATCTCTGTAACCTCCTCCAGCCCCTACACCCCTCCCTATCTCTGTAACCTCCTCCAGCCCCACAACCCCCCGAGATCTCTGCGCTCCTCCAATTCTGCCCTCCTGACCATCCCTGATTATAATCGCTCCACCATCGGTGGCCGTGCCTTCAGCTGCCTGGGCCCCAAGCTCTGGAACTCCCTCCCTAAACCTCTCCGCCTCTCTCTCCTCCTTCAAGACGCTCCTTAAAACCCGACCCCATTGACCCAGCTTTTGGTCGCCTGTCCCTAATATCTCCTTATGTGGCTCGGAGACAGATTCTTGTTTGAGAATCGCTCCCAGCGATACGCCTCTTTTGCCAGCTTTTGTTCAAGTGATAGAGACACCATTTACCATTCTGACATCCCCGGGATATAATTAAGGATGCACTGTGTTGGAAAATGTATAAATCACCTCGCTGAAAGTCACTCGGGTGCGACTATGAGCAGTTGACTACTGCCTGATTAAGCAGTAAACAGAGCCGAATTAGACGCATTTCCTCCCTTCAAAACAGGCCCACCCTCCTGAAACCCTCCCCCGCCCGCCGCCCAGAAACTTCCGGAAGCCAAGTCCCCTCCGCCAGGTCTTAACCGGACGCCCGGCCAACTCTGGGGGGGGGAGGGGGGCACGCGATTTCGAACAGTGGAGCGGTCGGCCCACACTCGAGCCTAGGTACTAGGCCCAGGTGGGGCTCTGGGGCCTGGCGGTTGCCGTGGAAACGCCGAGGCCTGCTCGAGGCGGAAGTTCGAGGCGGAAGACTGTCGTGGGCCGGAGGCCGGAGCCGTCCGTGACCTGGGCCTCGGGGAAGGACCGAGTGGGCCAAGCGGTAATCCTCTCTCCTCGTTTCTTTCTCCGCCCCCGCCCCCGCCCCCCCCCCCCGCCCCGCCGTCTTTCGCTCCCTTTTTTCCCACCCTCGACCCACTTCCCTGTTTTTAACTCTTGCTCGTGTGCCTTGTGTGGCCGGATCGAGGGCACGAGAGGTGGAGGAGTAGCTCAAGGTTGCATTGAGGGGGCTTAACTCGTGCCGTGCATGATGGGACAGACACCATAACAACAACAACTTGACTTTATATAGCGCCTTTAATGTAGTAAGACAACCCCCGTACGCTCACACACAGAGCGATTACCAGACAGAATTTGACCCCGAGCCGCATAAGGAGGTATCGGGGACAGGCGACCAAAAGCTGGGTCAAAGAGGTCGGTTTTAAGGAGCGTCTTAAAGGAGCCGAGAGAGGCGGAAAGGTTTAGGGAGGGAGTTCCAAAGCTTGGGGCCCAGGCAGCTGAAGGCACGGCCACCGATGGTGGAGCGATGGAAATCAGGGGATGGGCAAGAGGGCAGAAATTGGAGGGGCACAGAGATCTCGGAGAGAGTGCCGCACTGTCGGAGGGGCAGTACTGAGGGAGCGCCGCACTGTCGGAGGGGCAGTACTGAGGGAGTGCCGCACTGTCGGAGGGGCAGTAATGAGGGAGCGCCGCACTGTCGGAGGGGCAGTACTGAGGGAGCGCCGCACTGTCGGAGGGGCAGTACTGAGGGAGCGCCGCACTGTCAGAGGGGCAGTACTGAGGGAGCGCCGCACTGTCGGAGGGGCAGTACTGAGGGAGTGCCGCACTGTCGGAGGGGCAGTAATGAGGGAGCGCCGCACTGTCGGAGGGGCAGTACTGAGGGAGCGGCACACTGTCGGAGGGGCAGTACTGAGGGAGCGCCGCACTGTCGGAGGGGCAGTACTGAGGGAGCGCCGCACTGCGCTGTCGGAGGGGCAGTACTGAGGGAGCGCCGTACTGCGCTGTCGGAGGGGCAGTACTGAGGGAGTGCCGTACTGCGCTGTCGGAGGGGCAGTACTGAGGGAGCGCCGTACTGCGCTGTCGGAGGGGCGGTACTGAGGGAGCGCCGTACTGCGCTGTCGGAGGGGCAGTACTGAGGGAGTGCCGCACTGTCGGAGGGGCAGTACTGAGGGAGTGCCGCACTGTCGGAGGGGCAGTACTGAGGGAGCGCCGCACTGTCGGAGGGGCAGTACTGAGGGAGTGCTGCACTGTCGGAGGGGCAGTACTGAGGGAGCGCCGCACTGTCGGAGGGGCGGTACTGAGGGAGCGCCGCACTGTCGGAGGGGCAGTACTGAGGGAGCGCCGCACTGTCGGAGGGGCAGTACTGAGGGAGCGCCGCACTGTCGGAGGGGCAGTACTGAGGGAGCGCCACACTGTCGGAGGGGCAGGACTGAGAGAGCACCGCACTGTCGGAGGGGCAGTACTGAGGGAGCTCCGCACTGTCGGAGGTGCCGTCTTTCGGATGAGACATTAAACCGAGGCCCCGTCTGCCCTCTCGGGTGGATGTAAAAGATCCCGGGGCCACTATTGGAAGAAGAGCAGGGGGAGTTCTCCCCGGTGTCCTGGGGCCAATATTTATCCCTCAACCAACATCACAAAAACAGATGATCCGGGTCATTATCACATCGCTGTGTGTGGGAGCTTGCTGTGCACAAATTGAGCTGCCGCGTTTCCCACAATACAACAGTGACCGCACTCCAAAAGTACTTCATTGGCTGTAAAGCGCTTTGTGACGTCCGGTGGTTGTGAAAGGCGCTATAGAAATGCAAGTCGTCTTCTTCTGTCGGAACTCCCTCGTCGTTTTGAACACGTTTTGTTGAACTAATAACCAAGCGCCCCCTTGATTAAAGGGGGCACTAAAACCGCCAAATTAGACAAATTAAACTTTAGACACTCAAATTAGAGTTTGGTTGCCGGGGGTGACGATGCAACCCAGTCCCTCCGGCGCCCACCTCTCGCGGAAGGCCGCGAGCGTACCGGTGGACACCACGTGCTCCATCTCCAGGGACGCCCTGGCTCGGGTGTAACCCGCGGAAGTGAGGCAGGCAGTCGGGCTGAAGGACCCCCTGGACCGCCCGATGCCTGGACCGACTGATGACCCCCTTGGCCAGGCCCAGCAGAAGGCCTACGAGGAGGCCCTCGGGACCTGCCCGCTCCCCTCCGCACAGGGTGCCCAAAGATCAGGAGCGTGGGACTGAAGTGCAGCCAGAATTTGAGGAGCAGACCCTTCAAATATTGGAATATGGGCTGCAACATCACACATTGTACATACATGTGGAACACGGACCATCACCTCTCTCTCCATAACCACCTCTGCTCCGAGGAGAACAATCCCAGACTCTCCTGCCACTTCACGGTCAATGATTATTCACTTGATGTTCCCAACTATTGTGTTCCTAACACAGAGGCTGCACACAGGGAGGTTAAAGTAACAGTGACCTCGGTCTTTATTCAGACACTCCAGAGTGAGGAACAGGCCTTAGGGGCCGGCTTATATACAGTGCTCCCAAGGAATGCTGGGATCCCTTAGGACTTCAGGGGATGCGCTCCCTGGTGGTGGAACATGGGAGTGCATGCTTTACACATACACAACATCACTCCCCCACCGCCCCCCCAAAGTCAAAGTGAAAACTATTTACAAGGTGAGGGGGTCGGGAGCATTTCTTTCCCTGGTGGACCGCCTCGGTACAAATGTCTGTTCTGGTGTGTTGGCTGTGCCCTCGCTGGGCTGGCGTGTTGTTGGCCCTGCAGGGCTGCTGGGTGAGCCTGGCCTTGCTGGGCTGTTGGGCGTGATGGGTTCGATTTCCTGGTCCGGGGTGGTGTCGTTGATCCTTTGGGTGTGTGTTGTGGGCTCGAGAAAGGTGGTGTGTGCTGTGGGTTGTTCAGGGCAGTCTGTGAACCGCAGCCTCGTTTGGTCCAGGTG
The DNA here is from genome assembly GCF_044704955.1 of Pristiophorus japonicus. Lineage (NCBI taxonomy): Eukaryota > Metazoa > Chordata > Chondrichthyes > Pristiophoridae > Pristiophorus > Pristiophorus japonicus. The sequence continues at coordinate 359,857 of NW_027254003.1, forward strand.
CTTTCTGCAAATTTGTCCATTGTCTAGTTTGACTACAAACACCCGACTCCCGTCTTTAGCTATCACCGTGCCCGCGATCCACTTGGGACCATGTCCATAGTTTAGCACATACACAGGGTCATTCAGATCAATTTCCCGTGACACAGTGGCGCGACCATCGTTTACATTTTGTTGCTGCCGCCTGCTCTCTACCTGATCATGCAGGTTGGGGTGAACCAGCGAGAGTCTGGTTTTAAATGTCCTTTTCATGAGTAGCTCAGCCGGGGGCACCCCTGTGAGCGAGTGGGGTCTCGTGCGGTAGCTGAGCAGTACTCGGGACAGGCGGGTTTGGAGTGAGCCTTCTGTGACTTGTTTGAAGCTCTGTTTGATGGTTTGTACTGCCCGCTCTGCCTGCCCATTGGAGGCTGGTTTAAACTGGGCCGAGGTGACATGTTTGATCCCATTGCGGGTCATGAATTCTTTAAATTCGGCACTGGTGAAACATGGCCCGTTGTCACTGACCAGTATGTCAGGCAGGCCATGGGTGGCAAACATGGCCCTCAGGCTTTCAATGGTGGCGGTGGCGGTGCTTCCCGACATTATTTCATATTCAATCCATTTTGAAAAAGCATCCACCACCACCAGGAACATTTTACTGAGAAACGGGCCCACATAGTTGACATGGATCCTCGACCATGGTCTGGAGGGCCAGGGCCACAAACTTAGTGGTGCCTCTCTGGGCGCGTTGCTCAACTGAGCACACACGCTGCATTGCCGTACACAGGACTCTAAGTCAGAGTCGATACCGGGCCACCACACGTGGGATCTGACTATCGCTTTCATCATTACTATACCCGGGTGTGTGCTGTGGAGATCCGAGATGAACATCTCCCTGCCCTTTTTGGGTAGCACTACGCGGTTACCCCACAACAGGCAGTCTGCCTGAATGGACAGCTCGTCCTTTCGCCGCTGGAACGACTTGATTAGCTCTTGCATTTCAACGGGGATGCTGGCCCAGCTCCCATGCAGTACACAGTTTTTTACTCGGGACAGCAGAGGATCTTGGCTGGTCCAAGTCCTAATCTGGCGGGCCGTGACAGGTGATTTATCATTTACAAACGCTTCCATGACCATCAACAAGTCTGCGGGCTGCACCACCATCAACAAGTTTGCAGGCTGCGCCATTTCCACCCCAGTGGTGGGCAATGGTAGCCGACTGAGAGCATCCGCACAGTTCTCGGTGCCTGGCCTGCGGCGGATGGTATAGTTATACGCTGATAGCGCAAGTGCCCACCTTTGTATGCGGACTGAGGCATTAGTATTTATCCCCTTGTTTTCAGCGAACAGGGATATGAGGGGCTTGTGATCGGTTTCCAGCTCAAATTTGATGCCAAACAGGTACTGATGCATTTTCTTTACCCCAAACACACACGCTAATGCCTCTTTCTCAATCATGCTGTAGGCCCTCTTGGCCTTAGACAAGCTCTTGGAGTCATATGCGAAAGGTTGCAACTTCCCCACATCGTTAGCTTGTTGTAATACACACCCGACTCCGTACGACGACGCATCACATGCTAGCACAAGTCTTTTACACGGGTTATACAATACAAGCAGCTTGTTGGAGCATAAAATGTTTCTGGCTTTCTCAAAATCAATTACTTGTTTTTTTTTCCCATACCCAGTTCACCTTTACGCAATAACACATGTAGGGGCTCTAAGAGGGTCTTTAACCCCGGTAGGAAGTTACCAAAATAGTTGAGGAGTCCCAGGAACGACCGCAGCTCCGTGATGTTCTGTGGCCTGGGCGCGTTCCTGATAGCCTCTGTCTTGGTGTCTGTGGGCCGAATGCCGTCCGCCGCGATCTTTCTCCCCAAAAACTCCACTTCTGTTGCCATGAAGATGCATTTCGACCTCTTCAGCCGCAGCCCTACGCGATCCAGTCGCTGGAGGACCTCCTCCAGGTTTTGTAGGTGCTCGGCGATGTCCTGACCCGTGACCAATATGTCGTCCTGAAAAACCACCGTGCATGGTACCGACTTGAGTCGGCTCTCCATGTTTCTCTGGAAGATCGCTGCAGCCGACCGAATTCGAAACGGGCATCTGTTGTAGATGAACAGTCCCTTTGTGCGTGTTGATGCAGGTGAGGCCCTTCGAAGACTCCTCCAGCTCCTGCGTCATGTAGGCCGAAGTCAGGTCGAGCTTGGTGAACATCTTGCCTCCTGCCAGCGGCGCAAATAGGTCGTCTGCCTTAGGTAGCGGGTATTGGTCCTGTAGCGAGAAACGATTAATAGTTACTTTATAATCGCCGCAAATCCTGACCGTGCCATCACTTTTGAGTACTGGAACAATCAGGCTGGCCCACTCGCTGAATTCCACTGGGGAGATGATGCCCTCGCATTAGTCTGTCCAGCTCGATTTCCACTCTCTCCCTCATCATGTGAGGTACCGCTCGCGCCTTGTGGTGAATGGGTCGTGCCTCTGGGACCAAGTGGATCTGCACCTTCGCCCCAGAAAAGTTTCCAATGCCTGGCTCAAAAAGGGAAGGAAATTTGTTAAGAACCTGGGTACACGAGGCCTCATCGACATGTGATAGCGCTCGGATGTCATCCCAGTTCCAGCGGATTTTGCCCAGCCAACTCCTTCCAAGCAGTGTGGGGCCATCGCCCGGGACAATCCAGAGTGGCAGTTCGTGCACCGTGCCCTTGTAGGTGACCTTGACCATGGCGCTGCCCAGGACAGTGATGAGCTCTTTGGTGTACGTTCTCAGTTTCGTGTGGATGGGGCTCAGGGCTGGTCTGAGTGCCTTGTTGCACCACAGTCTCTCAAACATCTTTTTACTCATGGTGGATTGGCTAGCGCCAGTGTCCAGTTCCATGGCTACGGGTAAGCCATTCAATTTTACATTTAGCATTATAGGTGGACATTTCGTCGAAAATGTGTGCACCCCATGTACTGCATTCATCCTTTGTTGGGGACTCTGAGTCATCTGGGTCACCTGAGGCCTGCTGGCAGTTGCAGACTCGTGGTTTCTGCCCTGTACATTTCTGCTCGCAAACACAGTTCCAGTTAATTTATGAACATTGCTTGCACTTGTGTGCTGAGAGATTTGTTTGGTGTTATCACTGGTGGACATAAACACCTGTGCTATGGCAATGGCCTTACTGAGGGTCGGTGTCTCTACAGTCAAAAGTTTTTGTGGGATGGTCTCGTGGCCAATGACCAGTACAGAAAAGTCTCTGAGCATTTGCTCCAGGTAACCATCAAACTCACATTGTCCTGCAAGTCGCCTTAGCTCGGCGACATAGCTCGCCACTTCCTGACCTTCAGATCGCTGGCACGTGTAGAACCGATACCTCGCCATCAGCACGCTCGCCCTCGGGTTAAGATGCTCCAGAACCAGTGCACACAGCTCCTCATACGACTTATCTGTGGGTTTCACAGGAGCCAGAAGATTCTTCATGAGGCTGTAGGTCGGTGCCCCGCAGACTGTGAGGAGGACCGCTCTCCTTTTTGCAGCACTTCCTTCTCCGTCCAGCTCGTTGGCTATAAAGTACTGGTCTAGCCGTTCGACATAGGCTTCCCAGTCCTCACCCTCTGAGAACTTCTCCAGGATGCCCACAGTTTGCTGCATCTTTGCGTTGGATTCGTATACTCGTCGCCAGTTATTGTGTTCCAAACACAGATGAGGCTGCACATCGGGAGGTTAAAGTAACAGTGACCTCAGTCTTCAATAAGACACTCCAGAGTCAGTAACAGGCCTTAGGAGCCGGCTTATATACAGTGCTCCCAAGGGATGCTGGGATCCCTTGGGACTTCAGGGGGATGCGCTCCCTGGTGGTGGAACATGGGAGTGCATGCTTTACAGATGCACAACACCAACTGTTTCAGGTCTTGGTGAGACCACACCTGGAGTACTGTGCACAGTTTTGGCCTCCTTATCTGAGGAAGGATATACTTGCCTTGGAGGTAGTGTGTTGGAGGTTCACTAGATTGATTCCTAGGATCAGAGGAATTGTCTTCGGCGAGATTGTGTAGAGTGGGCCCATACTCTCTACAGTTTAGAAGAATGGGAGGCGATCTCATTGAAACATATAAGATTCTGAGGGGGCTTGACAGGGTAGATGCAGGGAGGATGTTCCCCCCGGGCTGGGGAGTCTAGAACCAGGGGTCACACAGTCTCAGGATAAGGGCTCGGCCATTGAGGACTGAGATGAGGAGGGAGGTTCACTCGGTTGATTCCCGAGATGAGGGGGTTGACTTATGAGGAAAGGTTGAGGAGGTTGGGCCTCTACTCATTGGAATTCAGAAGAATGAGAGGTGATCTTATCGAAACGTATCAGATTATGAGGGGGGCTCGACAAGGTGGATGCAGAGAGGATGTTTCCACTGATGGGGGAGACTAGAACTAGGGGGCATGGTCTTAGAATAAGGGGCCGCCCATTTAAAACTGAGATGAGGATGAATTTCTTCTCTGAGGGTTGTAAATCTGTGGAATTCGCTGCCTCAGAGAGCTGTGGAAGCCGGGACATTGAATATATTTAAGGCTGAGATCGGTCGATTTTTGGTATCTCGGGGAATCGAGGGATCGGGCGGGAAAGTGGAGTTGAGGTCGAAGATCAGCCGTGATCTTCATCATAGGCAGTCCCTCGGAGTCGAGGAAGACTTGCTTCCACTCTTAACACGAGTCCTTATGTGGCTGAACAGCCCAATACGGGAATTACAGTCTCTGTCACAGGTGGGACAGGCAGTGGTTGAGGGAAAGGGGAGGGTGGGACTGGTTTGCCGCACGCTCCTTCCGCTGCCTGCGCTTGGTTTCTGCACGCTCTCGGCGACGAGACTCGAGGTGCTCAGCGCCCTCCCGGATGCACTTCCTCCACTTAGGGCGGACTGGTCTTTGGGCCCAGGGACTCCCAGGTGTTGGTGGGGATGTTGCACTTTATCAGGGAGGCTTTGAGGGTGATCCCTTGTAACGTTTCCTCTGCCCACCTTTGGCTCGCTTGCCGTGAAGGAGTTCCGAGTGGAGCGCTTGCTTTGGGAGTCTCGTGTCTGGGGACATGTGGACAATGTGGCCCTGCCCAGCGGAGCTGGTCGAGTGTGGTCAGTGCTTCGATGCTGGGGATGTTGGCCTGGTCGAGGACGCTAACGTTGGTGCGTCTGTCCTCCCGGGGAATTTGCGGGATCTTGCGGAGACATCGTTGGTAGTATTTCTCCAGCGACTTGAGGTGTCGACTGTACACGGTCCATGATTTTTGAGCGATAAGGGAGTGAAGGGTTTTGGAGAGCGGGCAGGGAAGTGGAGCTGAGTCCATGATCGGATCAGCCAGGATCGTATTAAATGGCGGAGCAGGCTCGAGGGGCTGAATGGCCGACTCCTGCCCCTATTTCTTATGTTCTTATGTTCCCAGTAGACGGAAGACCAATGCTGTTTGGTCTGTCTCGCTCATAGCCTCATCAGCGCAAGACAAACAGCTCGACTGATCGCGGTTGCTCCGATAGATTCTGTGAGCTGCGCTTTCGATCGAACACAACCTGTCATCAAAACTCATTGACAAGTGTCCTCGGTCGGCCTGGTCAGTAATGGCTGACACCCTCGAGTTTCGGAAAGGCTCCAATGGTCACATATCTGTAACGGGAGGAATCACTTCATTGCATCACACTTCATTATCAACTCTCCACACTTGAGTAGTCAAATGTGATTCAAAGATTGTTCCTCGCCTCCAGAAAGAGAGAACATTTAACAAGAACAGGGAAGCTGCAAGGAAAAAAGCCGTTTTTTTCAATGTCTGAACTCGCTGATCACCCCAAAATTATTATTAAATCTGCATCGTAAAGACTTGGATTTATATAGCGCATTTCACGACAGCCGGGCGTCTCAGAGTGCTTTACAGCCAATGAAGTAATTTACTGGAGTGTGGTCACTGTCGGAGGGGCAGTACTGAGGGAGCGCCGTACTGCGCTGACGGAGGGGCAGTACTGAGGGAGCGCCGTACTGTCGGAGGGGCAGTACTGAGGGAGCGCCGTACTGCGCTGACGGAGGGGCAGTACTGAGGGAGCGCCGTACTGCGCTGTCGGAGGGGCAGTACTGAGGGAGCGCCGTACTGCGCTGACGGAGGGGCGGTACTAAGGGAGCGCCGTACTGCGCTGACGGAGGGGCAGTACTGAGGGAGCGCCGTACTGCGCTGACGGAGGGGCAGTACTGAGGGAGCACCGTACTGCGCTGACGGAGGGGCAGTACTGAGGGAGCGCCGTACTGCGCTGACGGAGGGGCAGTACTGAGGGAGCGCCGTACTGCGCCTGCGGAGGGCCGGTACTGAGGGAGCGCTGCACTGTCGGAGGGGCAGTACTGAGGGAGCGCCGCACTGTCGGAGGGGCGGTACTGAAGGAGTATCGGAGGGGCGGTACTGAGGGAGCGCCGCACTGTCGGAGGGGCGGTACTGAGGGAGCGCCGCACTGTCGGAGGGGCAGTACTGAGGGAGCGCCGCATTGTCGGAGGCGCGGTACTGAGGGAGCGCCGCACTGTCGGAGGGGCAGTACTGAGGGAGCGCCGCACTGTTGGAGGGGCAGTACTGAGGGAGTGCCGCACTGTCGGAGGGGCAGTACTGAGGGAGTGCCGCACTGTCGGAGGGGCGGTACTGAGGGAGCGCCGCACTGTCGGAGGGGCAGTACTGAGGGAGCGCCGCACTGTCGGAGGGGCAGTACTGAGGGAGCGCCGCACTGTCGGAGGGGCAGTACTGAGGGAGTGCCGCACTGTCGGAGGGGCAGTACTGAGGGAGCGCCGCACTGTCGGAGGGGCAGTACTGAGGGAGCGCCGCACTGTCGGAGGGGCAGTACTGAGGGAGCGGTGTACTGCGGTCTCGGAAGGGCAGTAAAAATAAAGTTTTCAAACCACTTCTTTCCAACCCGCGCTATTACGTCTGTGTGTTGGGGCAGACTCAGACGCTCCCGCACCGGGCTGTGAGTAAAGGTTGCACTGACTGTGACCTCCCGAACGTTCGTTCCTCATCGCTTGAAGTGACCAGCATTTGAGCAAGTTATTGTTTAAATGGGGAAAGATTGCAAAGTGCCGCAGTACAGCGGGACCTGGGGGTTACTTGTGCATGAAACACAAAAGGTTAATATGCAGGTACAGCAAGTGATCAGGAAGGCCGATGGTATCTTGGCCTTTATTGCAAAGGGGATGGAGTACAAGAATATAAGAAATAGGAGCAGGAGTCGGCCATTCGGCCCCTCGAGCCTGCTCCGCCATTTAATAAGATCATGGCTGATCCGATCATGGACTCAGCTCCACTTCCCTGCCCGCCCCCTTATCGGTTAAGAAACTGTCTATCTCCGCCTTAAATTTATTCAATGTCCCGGCTTCCACAGCTCTCTGAGGCAGCGAATTCCACAGATTTACAACCCTCTGAGAGAAGAAATTCCTCCTCATCTCAGTTTTAAATGGGCGGCCCCTTATTCTAAGACCATGCCCCGTAGTTCTAGTCTCCCCCATCAGTGGAAACATCCTCTCTGCATCCACCTTGTCGAGCCCCGTCATAATCTGATACATTTCGATAAGATTTAGATGAGGGGATTAAATGTAGTATCTCCAAATTTGCGGATGACACTAAGTTGGGTGGCAGTGTGAGCTGCGAGGAGGATGCTGTGAGGCTGCAGAGCGACTTGGAT